>NC_053414.1:27424260-27724260 GCF_016859285.1 Xiphias gladius | reverse complement strand
GGTCATAGAAGATTGTGACACAGTGTAACTGTCATGAACAGTTGAGGACACAAACACTACAGTCACTGAAAAACTTTTTTCAGAGTCATTGCAAAGTATCAAAATTAAAAATACGACATGATGAGCTTGGGGTTATTTCACATCTCTCAAACTCAGCATGTCTCTTCTAACAGGAAACTAAGTTCAATGGGTTGTGTCATATAGTTAATGCTGATTTGCTGTATCATCTCCAGCATGTGATATTAGAACAGGAACGTGACCAAGCGTGAGTTATTGAACAATTGACAAATTATGGACCCACCAGAGCTTTTGAAATGTTAGCTCCTGTCTGATTGTTCCAATGGGCCCTGTCACTATAGCGTCATTGTCGTGATCCAAAAACATGAGTGTAATAGGGAGATTATAAGTTACAGTGGCCGATGAGGCTATATGTAGTGTGTAACAACGAGAGTGATGTGGGAGCATAAATAATTTTATGAATGAATTTACTGCATTATTCAGTAATATAAAAATGTTCACCAAGTTCAAATGAATATGAAGAAAATAAATATTTTTTTTTGCCAATTTACCAATTTTGTTCTTTGACAGTTCCAATAAAGATTTTCAAACAAAATGCCCATGTCCTCAAAAATGTTGAAAGAGAGAGATGAGAGAAAGGCAGAATTATGTCGTGGAATTCTAGTATGAACGGAGAGTAAGAAAAGAAAAAGAAAAATATGGAGCCACAGTTGGCTGGAAGATGCAGACAATACAGTATGGTCTGTCGTCTGAAGTGAAGTTGAGTTTTATATCGCAGAACAGTCTCAAGACTACAGTTTTAGTCACAACATGTGAAATACTACTCCAGTAGTATTAAAACAAGCTCACTACAGTTTATAATTCCTTTTCCTTTTCTTTCCTTAATATTCTTGTTGGGAAATGGGACCAAGGAACTGCTCAGACCGGAAGACAGCGGACCAAGATTTCTGACAAGCCAGAAATCCAATTGATCTTCCGAGAGCCAAATCGTTGATTGTTCAGGCAATTGAGCAGGCAGTTTTCCGGCAGAAGTTGCTGCATTATTCAATAATATGAAAAATGATCACCAAGTTCAGATGAATATGAAGAAAATTAAGATAAAAAAAATTCTATGCCAAATTACTACTCCAGTAGATCTCTATCAACCAGAGCTCTATGATCACAATAAGATTTAACACAGTATGCAATTTGTTTAACTGAATCAGGAAATGGGTGCAGAAACAAAACTTGAGTAACTGACCTGACTGAGATTTTTTCACAGGATGCTGTTATGAAAACTCCATGCTCAGCATTTTTTATGTTTTGTGAAATCTGTTCTTCCTTCTGAATGTTTATGTCATCTTGCAGTTTGTGTTGTGAAATTTACCTCCCATGATCTCAAACAAAGTATGGTTCAGTGGTATTCACCCAAGTGCCACCGTGGCCCGAGAGGTGGCAGGTGTTTAATTCCAACCAGACACATTTTATTTCACAAATATGGATGAAGGAGACTCCGCTGACACTGTCTTGATTGCATATAAAGGTTTCTTACAAAGAAATACAGCGTCAAGTCAAGCATCTGCATATCTGCTTGTGAGAGGGTGTGAAGCCGATGAACCACTCTGAAAATCAGCCTTGGTCACCGACTCTTAAATAAGGCAGTTGTTTTCCCTAAAAATTGTCACTCACATATGGTTTCAGTTACAAAGCATTACCTTCCTTTTCAAAATGCAAAGCCCCTTCTGAGGACCTTTGACCTAGGGCCTCTGAGCCATGCCTCTATTTTCAACACATGTTTTCAGTGCTACATATATGACCATATACCTCGTGATAAACTGAAAATATATCCCGATGGTCAGTTCAACCAAACAAAGCAACTTCTGGTTTCTCTAACTCCCCATCATTTAGGGGGGAGGGAGACTCTTGCTCCGCCTCCTGTCCAGCCCTCAAATTGTGCCCCAGAACTTGAGTGTGGCATTTCATAAAGCATACAGTAAGTGCAATGCTTTTGCAGGGTGAAGTTAATGGAAGTCATTAGGTTAGGTTTGACTCTCTGAGACTGCACAAAACATAATTCCTTCATATTTCCAATTCTTTGACTGTGTTATCATCTCTACAAGCACAGGTAAGGTTTATGTTGTTTATACCTTAAGTTCATGGAGTTTGGTGTATTATTATTCACTGCTGCACTACAAAATGCTAAACCTGGAAAACAAACTTTTTTAAGCAATCAGCAACAGAGAAGAGGAAATTTGAGCACTTTGACTATGTATGCAGAGGGTTCAAGGGAAAAGAAATAGAAATGATAGTTTCTAGACCTCAAGAAAGGAACTTACTGGAGGCCATGAAAAGAGGAATATAAACCAAAAATAAAATTAAAAGGGACAGATTTTAGGGGAACATTACTGAAAAACTCTGCAGTGACTTCAGAAGCTAATGCTAATGTTTATTTGTTTTTTTTTAATTCTGGTAAGATTCCAGCTCAGGAAGCAGATGCAAAGATGACTGTCGAGTACCATGCCTCTACAGTGACAAACATGGACGTCGAAGAGAGTAAAATTGGCTATAAGCAGCTTTTTGTGGATGGCAGCAAGCTCCGCTATTCATGTAAGAAAATAAGGACTTAGTTTTAAATAGGGTTGGGTGATATGACCAATATATATACCATGAGACACCGCTCTCATTACTACAAATCAGAAGTAGTTAAGATTACTGCTTACTGCTCTCCACAATGGAGAAAATGTAATAGTTTTGGTAATAAGTCAGAGTATTTTTCATAACTGAGTATACAGTTTATTTGATAGATAAAAAAAATTAAAAATCTAAAAGGTGCACTGATGGAATTATTGGAGTTAAAACGGCAATAACTGATTTTCTTTTTTTTTTTTGGCTTCTTGTGGAAAGCAGGTAAACCTCTAAACACAACATGAACTTACTGTAATCTATCTGTTTCCTTCCACCCGTTTTTATGTGCATTTTTAAATTTTTTGCATAAAAAAAGTGTAAATGCTGGAAACAAAACAAACAAACAAAAAAACCAAACAAACATGCAAACAAACAAAGTTGTTATATCCATAAAGCAAAGTGCAATGGGGAAGAGACTTAGTGAAGCATTAAACATAAACGTCACTCACGCTCGCACTCTACTGAAAAGATGAAAAATAATCATATACCTGTATTTCTATCACATTTAAATTCATCAGATCACCAGAAACACCAAATTAATGCTAATGTTCCTCTGGGCCTGTTTGATGCATTAAAAGTCAACTGCTTTTTTAACAGGTTTGCCAACTATATGAAGTTAACATGCCCATGTTGTTTTTACAATTTGTTCTGCTGCCCCTAATGGCAAAAAAAAAAAAAAAAAAAAAAAAATCAATTATAGTTCCGTTAAAACAGGGCATATTGGCAGGACCTAGTCAAAAGACTGGAAAATCACTGAAGAAGCTAAGCTACAGCTACTTCTAGATGAAAATATTTACTACCAGCTGTCAACGATTTCGCCAAAGGGATATATATTGAGGTTTATATCCATCGTTATTTTTTCCAATTATTTTTTTCCATTTTATTATTTTCTTATGTTTCAGGTCAATGTGGGCAATGTTGCAAATCAATGAGCAGGACTCGCAATACATGGTTTAGAGAACTGTTGCATTAATTGGATGAAGTATCTTGTTTTGTCAGATATTTAAGCCTCAAGATTACCCAAAAACAGTCATTCCTGTCCAATTATTTCATCCATACACATTGTCTCAATTAAGCTTCAAAATCATCTGGCAAATAAGGTCAAAATAATATAAAACTACATACTGTTCACAGTGAAAAAAGATTTTATCACCCAGCCCAAAGTTAAAACTGATACAGCCACCATTTTAATAAGGTTGATATTTTCTCTGGTTTATTATATGATACACAAATTACATATGTGATTTATGTCAGTAATGTGTTGTTTGGAGACCTTCAAAATAATTATGAGTTGTCTGTATTTCTAAAATAACAATCAACTAGTCAGCGCTTTTGCTTGAAATGAATCTTTCGTATATTATTTTGCAGTACTACTCAGAATAAATCCATAAACAAAAGTTATTTAGATCATTTCATCAAATTAAAGTTTCTGTGTCTATTTTGTCACTTAGTTTATGTGTTGAGAAACAGCCCATACCGGGTTGCTACAGTTTGCCTCGGGCTCCTGTGTGTTCTCCTGTTGGCTGGTGCCATAGGTCAGAGTTTTCACTGTGAGTCTACTTCTTTGTTTCTGTCAAATATTCACATGTTTGAGAATGTTGCCAAATGTCATTGTAAAATGACTGATTCACAACATATTCTTTCTCCTCTCTGGCAGACCAAAAATTTGAGCAAGACAGTCACAAAAACCTAAAAGCCATGAGTAAAGAGAAAGAGATCCTGCAGGAGAACCTTAAGACGGTGCAGAAACAAAAACAGGTCCTTGAAGCCAATCGTAATGGCTTACAAAATAGTTTTGATAACTTATACAGAAGGAAAGAACAAATACAGACAAATAACAATTTACTGACTGACGAAACAAACAAACTTAAACTTAGCCAAAGCCGGTTAGAGGCCAGTAACGCTGCTTTGAACAAAGAGATCGAACAGCTCAGAGCCAGTAAAAGCCTGTTGGATACTAATAACAATGCCTTGACTGCAGCCAAAAACATGTTACAAAAACAAATTGATTCAGCAGTCAAGCAAAGAGAGGGGTTTAAGACCAATTTGAGTTCAATGACCAAGGAGAGGGACAATTTTCATAACAAATTCAATATTGTAAGCGGAGAAAAAGAGCAGCTGCAGATGAAATACAATGACTTGATTAAAGACGTAGAACATTTACAGGACAGATACAACTTCTCTAACAGTGAAAAAGACAAGCTAGCAAGCAGTCACCAAAACCTGACGATAGAAAAAGACACTCTGCAGGCCACTATCAACACACTTACAAAAGCAACAGATGTGTTGCGGGTTAATTACAACTCCTTGGCTCAGGAAAAACACAAGCTTGAAAACAGTTGCCAAAATGTGACTGCAGAGAGAGACCTGCTGAGGGTGAAAATCAACAACCTGACTGCTCAGAGAGATCATCTATATGTGGAAGCTGACAGACTGAACCAAACCCTTCAAGGTAAGTAGAAAGAATTCAGAAACTGCCACAAAAAGTACATAAAAGGCTTGTGGCATTTCATAAAATGTGTCCTCACCTGGGAAAAATGCATGAGGCCTTCTTGTCAAAATGATGCTGGAAACAGCTGAAAGCTCTGGTAGCCATGCCATCTGACGAGAAACGAAGCCAAACCTCCTTTTCCACAGAACACCACCAAAAAATCTCTCTAAAAATGTACGCCAACTCAATTCTTGCACACACTTTTGTCTCAGTGTTTGGTTATTTATCAATGATTATCTCACACTTACAGATAGGAAGTGTCCAACCGGTTGGCAGAAGTTCCAGTACAGCTGCTACTTCACTTCTGTTGGAAAGAAAACCTGGAGCCAGAGCAGAGAATACTGTCAGAACAAGGGAGCAGACCTGGCAGTCATAAAAAGCCAAAATGAAATGGTGTGTTTATCCATGTACATTATCTGCATGACTGTACGCTAAAATGTTACCATGTAAATTTAAGGGCATTTGATTTAGTTAAAGCTCCGTTCATTTATATTTTCATATCAACAATGGATCAATGGACTATGTGTAAAGTAAAAAAACAGGTTGCTCGTAGTGATGAATCCACAAAAATGTATTACCCGACATTGCAGCTCCTCTCAGCTCCAAAAAGCTTTTTAGCATCTGTGAGCTCATTGTTTTTGTTTTATGGCCCACAACTTTACTGTTTTGGTTCACTTTCACCTTTCATCAACCCGATTTCCTACCATAGCAGGCTGCTGTTTTCAGTGAAAAACCTCTGAAAACGCACAGCAACAACAGCAAACAAAAACATCCTGTTAAAACAGGATGTGAAATGGTGAACGTATAGGAAAAAGATATAGTTAGCAGGAAACCAAAATGTAACGACGTAACGAAAAGAACCCTTAAATTTTGCTCAAATGGTTGATTTATTGATGAAAAATGTGATAATAATAATAATAATAATTATTATTATTATAATTATTATAGTCAATCAAATGCATTTGTATTAAAGGCACATGCTTGATTTGGAGGTTTTAGTCAATTAGTTAAAAAAAAAAATCAGAAATACTTTAGATGTAGTTGTTTATAGTATTTTTCAAACAAGAATATGATATTTATCCCGTCCTTGTACTGTATTTGACAGAAAAATAACATGTTTGCATAAAAGCTACACTACTGGAACTCGTAATTAATGCTGCATTAATTGATTTTTTTTATCACTTGATGGAAGTGGAATAAGGTTTAAACACAACATTGACATAACCTTAACTTTACATGGTGAAAATGTTTGGAAACATTGTATAAATGCACAAGAACATTAGCAATTATTTGGAGTTGTGTCTTTGCATCACCACGAAATTAAGTCAAGTATTCACTCTTCTTTTAGCTCTGTTTTTTGTCTCCACCAGCCTTGAAGGAAATGTTTGGTTCTTTTGCTGCTAAATGTTGCACTATGGTCCTTGATTAGTTGCTAAATTCCTTAACAAAAACATAAAGATTGCAATAACTTTGAAATGTATGTCGATTCCCTCATAGACCTTCATCAATGGCTTGTATAAGAGTGACAAAGAAGTCTGGATTGGATTGACTGATGAAGGAGTAGAAGGGCAGTGGAAATGGGTGGATGGGACAGCGCTGACCACAGCGTAAGAAACGGAACTCACGTCATTATAAAACTCTATGCAATGTTGACCTAATTTACCCAAGAATAAAGCAGTATTTATTTTCATTTTGGATGTCTGTCCTTGTCCCACAGGTACTGGGGTAAAGGCCAGCCCAACAGCTATGATGGGAGGAACCAGGACTGTGTGGAGTTCTGGCACCGTGGGTCAGGAAAAGGCGACTGGAATGATGAGAACTGTAATGTAGAACAAAACTGGATCTGTGAGATGTAGTTTTCCTGTACATGGAAAAAATGATCCTTATGTAATATCAGTGTAAAAAAAAAAAAAATGCACAGTAGGGACTGCTGTCAGCAAAGTGTAAATAATAGCAATATTAGACACATTGTTTGCTTAAAAATCAATATGACGTGATCACTTAACACACAATGACACACAGCATTGCTAACAACCAAAGCCTGACATGGACTGTTTTGCAGTGAGTAATGTACGATGAAGTTAAATTTAGCAGACGGCCCAGCTGGTGCTGGAGCAGAAACGGGCTGATGTAGGTTGTTTGGAAAAAAACTGTCTTGGTCATTTGGAACCAACTTTGTTTAAAGGGGGACTGAGATTTCCACAGATATATGTATATACTGTACAAAAAATTCTGTGTAATAGTAATGCAGTGTAATAAGTAATTTGTGCCTCTGGTGATTAGACGTCCACGAACTTAATTTTTAAAAGAATGATGATTGATACATAATTTACAGTTTACCCAAGTATAGAAAAACACACTGCCGGATTATGTTGAGCTAATTGGCTGCTGTGTTTAGCTGATTCACTGACTAATGAATGCATTTCCCCAGTTGTGTACTCATTAATTGCTAGTTATAAGTGGTTCACACTGAAAATACCATATCCCTACTGTATTATTCATATCCATTGTATTGGTGCTTTTACTACTGAAATCTACATGTGACAGAAGGCTGTATATATTGTACTTACAATTCCATTAAATTTGAAAACTTATGTACATCTAAACTGCAAAAGCAAATACATTGTGTAGGAAATGTCCTGGATGGGTGGATTATGTTCAGAGGCAGCGTATTTTTTGAATGAATGAAGGGCTAGATTTATTAATAGCAGCAGAGTCACTGGGAGGGGGTTTGGGTGGATGGCAAGTGTACAAAACAAATGACCGGGATTCACTTCCAAAGTCCCATCTGTGTTTAGGCAACAAAAGCAATTTGGTTAGGATTAGGGAAAGAGTGTGGTTTTGGGTAAATGGTAAATAAAAAGGTTGTGTCTAAAGTCACTGTGATATTTTTCTCCATCGGACCAGACCAGGATCTTTCCATAACCTTAACCAAGTGCTGTGAGAGTCTGGACATAACCATAAAAAAGTGGAATAATGCTGTAGTCACTATAAATAGATCTTGTACTGCAACACCGGATATAAAGATATAATGTAAACACTATAATAATATTTTTGACTTTTATCTTCCAAACTCAATATGACTCACATGTGTAGATGCACTATTTTCAGCGATTATGAAACTTAAAAGGTCAAATCATTTGCTTAGTAGTACTTACATTGTTTGTTTCCCACTGCTATGCACATACATTGTTCTATGTTTACTTTGGGTATCTCCATCTAAAACTGACAAATTACCTGATGATTCTTATCTGGATGGCCTACTGAACAACATACTTCTAGTACCTTAAAGGGAGTTTCTATAGATTACAAAAGAAAGACAAATGTAAACGTATGAAAACAAGAGGTGTGATGTTTTCATGTTACCGCTGTGAGAGCATATGGCTTTCCTCATACATCTGAAGCTGACTCGAAGCTAAATACAGATTTGTGTGCTTGAGCGCCCCAGAACATCAAAAAGAGCCTGTCAGAACCAGATGACATTCAGCATTCAGCCAGTTAACTTAATTTCTTCTTGTCTGTAGACATCCTATCCTTTATTTCCATCTATAACCAATTTGGTCTTATCAGTTGTGTGTCAAAAACAGAGTCCATGAAAGAGATAAAAAAGTAAATCTGCACTGATCAGTATCTTTAAAATGACAATGAATCAAAGGACTACGTTAAGTTTTTCCCTTATAGCTTCATTTTAACGTCTTTTAGCTCATTTTTTTGGTTTTCTGGCCCTCAAATTCCATCCTCATCAACCTTGTCTCAGCAGCAGCCACAGTACGCCACCTGCCCAGGACCAAATGGCAATAGTGTTTCATTAGATCTCCTCTGCCTCCAAAATGTCCACTTAATTCATAACAATTTCATAACATTTATAAGGTCATTAATTTCAGATGTGCTGCTGCCCCCACGTGGAAAATCAATCAATCAATCAATCAATGACTGCAGCTTTAAGCTAATTTACTTCAACTAATCTCAACTCATATAAAGAGCATGGTAAATAAAAGAGCAATGTCAGCAATGAAAGCAGTGAAAGAAATGATGGAAGTGTGAGATACAGGTATGTGCTGAGGAGCTGGCGCCATCAATGAAAAGAAGAAGCAGGATGGAGGCCAGATGAAGGAAGAGTTAAGGTGTATCCACATTACATCTGAAGAAGGGTCTTGTGCTGCACATTCCATGTTGGATGCACAGTATTTACCATTCTGAAACTCCTGGTGTTAACAACCTGTCATCTCATTACCTAGTGGGCTGACTTTTGTACCAATACCTACACTCTACAATGCTAATGTTTCCAGCAGTAGATGGCTACATTTCAGAGCCTTGTTAAATCTAACAACAGTGCTCTCTGGGAGATACTATGCTGTTAAAAGGGGTTGTTTTGGTGGGGCGTACTGTTGAGAAAGCTGCTCTGACCTGCATTTATCACAGCATCAAAATTCTACCCACACTGTTCTTGAGAGGATAACCATCAACAACCTTAAACAACAAAAAAGTATATAATGTTACAAGAAGATGACTGTGTTTCATTGTTGCCTGAATCTCCTCCACCATTTGGCCTGGCAGTCCCATAGCCAGAGATCCTACTCATTCCTCTCCAGACCGCCTTCGCATTTGCCATAGAGTGTGTTCTCATCTCTCTCTTTCTCTCTGCTGTAGATGTTCCTTCGTTTATCTTCCTCCTTATCCAAGAGGATTTTGGACCGACTTAATCAAATCTTTCACCTGATGTGCACAGTAGTTTATTAAAAACACTTTATTCAAAATGAACACTCGCCCACATCAAGTCTGCAGATTGCTGAGTGCCAACAGCTGCCTTTAAATGTAAGGAAGACCATGTCTGAGGAGCAAATGTTATTTTGTTGAAGCAGCACTCCACTGAATTTACACATAAAGCTCGGTTTACTTGTCACTGTCTTGTGAAAACAGTTGTATGATGGCTTCTGTGGCTCTGAAGGGTCATCAGGTTTACCTTAACCTTTTAACGGAGAGCCAAACAAAAAGGATATTTAATCATGTTTAATCTTGACCTTTTCAGTTTCGATGTAACATAAACAATAGGTGCCCCAAATACTCTGAAAATAATTAAAACCATGGTAGAAATACTAACTATCTTTTGGTCTTTTTTTTTTTTTAGCTAAGGTTCATTTACAGCAGGAAAGTGTTTTTATACAGTTAATTAAATTAACTACTTTATCTCAAGATCATAGATGGATCTATTTGTCAGTTTTCTTAGCTATCATTTCCTCACTCTTTCTTAAATCCTACATGTGTCTGTGGCTCCTCAGAGCTTGGACCCCATCTGCTCTGTGTCTCTGTTATTCTGGGCCTGAGTGGAAAGGGAATTATTCCATTTTTAACATGCATGTCTATGTCAATTTAAGAACCCAGACTTGTAGAGATACAGTCTTTCAGCAGAATGGGAAAGTGGTTTCGGACTTTTGGACCCCACTGTATCTTGAACTGCAAATGCCTATGAGATGTTTACACAGGGATCAGTAATATTGTAAAACAGGAGCTCAACACATACGCTTACAGTGATCAGTGCTAGCTAGGTCTTGTGCCACATGCACTCATCCGCCAACGGAATGACTGACTCCTCGTTGTGCATGCAGCATTAGGCTGTGGCTCAGCAGGTAGTGCAGATTGTCAGGAAATCTCAGGATTGATGGAATGAAAGGCTAAATGGAAAAAGCGCTTTGGATAAAAGCGTTACATGAATGCAGTTTTTTTTTTTTTTTTTTTAACCATACAGTCCATTTAAGTCATAGACTGATCAGTATCTGCAACTTTATTGAATCAATGCCTAATTCAAATCTCAGTCATTACCTACTGAACAAAGACTCTTAAGTTCACTATGTAAAACAAAAGAAAGACTTTTCTCTCTCTCCGTGTATTCTTCTGTCTGTCTATCTAGGATCTCTACTACCCCACCCACTCAAACAGGTAGGTGGTGAATTTTCAGTTTGGCTGTACTGCTGTGTGGGAGCAGCTCCATGTAGGCTACATTCACGCCACTCTCGGAAAGGTATGATAAAAAGTCTCAGCCTCACATAGTTTTGACATACTTTAACACACAACATGATTGATATACTGTGTTAAAACTGTACATTGTGATATAGCAGAAAATATAAATGTAATTATGTCCTTGTTAGGAAAACAGCCCATTTAAGCTAAGGAATTTTGTCTCCTTCTTATATATTAAAAACATGTCAGCATCATATTACAGCATCAACAGCTGTTAAAAAAATGTTTTTTTGATCAAAATGTCAGCCTGAGACTAATAATTGTTTTGTATTAGGCCTTTATTTGGAGGTGTGGAAAGTTCTTGCGTGGTAGTTTGGTATCCTTTGCAGTGCGCAAGGTGCACAGCTGGGGGGAGGGGCAAACAGGTGGGAGGACAGGCTGTGCTCTGTGAATAGCACTCTGCCGCTACTTTGCTGAACAGGAACAAATGCGCTGCAATAATGAAATAAGGCTTAAAATATAAATCACCTATTTGAATTAAATACCCTCTAGAAAATATGTGTGTTTAAATCTGAATCAAAATACGGGTAAAGCTATCTGCATTTACAGTATGAAAGAGTATGAGTGATTCTTCCAGCATGGAAACCCTCATTAAAACTCACTAATCTGTGCATCCTGTTTAGCCTTTATCTGAAATTTAGCATTTCATGTTTTATTGTTAAAATGTACTCAAATGTAAAAGAAAAAAAAAAAAAATCTGCCTCATAAATCTGCCTCTGGCTGCAGATTTATGGTGGTGTTTGCTCATGTTGCGACAATCTCCACCTTCCAGAAAAAAACTGGATTTCCTGGAGAAGCCTTCTATTGTTGTCATACTTCGATTGATTGGCACAGCTGTTTCAAAGCAATGAGACCAGTGATGCGACTGGCTGACAGTGGATTTTAGTAAACACCACACCCTATGATATATACTGCTCTTCACCCAGCATTTTTGCTCTTTGTTTCACTGTTATGTTTTGTTTAAGATCAGCAAAAACACAATTTGTAAGTAGACAAACTTCCAAGTGCCTTATGTTTTTGAGTCTGAACCAGAAATAATAATACTATTTTTGTTCTGCAGCAGACATTCGTGTGAAATTATTCAAACTGAGCAACAAGAAGATTTCATAACTCTTTCTAAATCAGGTAGTTTATGCAGTTCTCATATCTTTGTGTCATTCTATCATCCGTGGAACCTTAGACTTGAACAAAAAAAACCACACACACACACACACACATACACACACACATTGAAATTCAAAGAGAAAACTGACAGTGATAGTGTGGATATGACTTGTTACACATTTTCACACTATGTTCTCACAGACCGTGTTCAGAAGATTCACAGCCTGCTGCCGTCATGTGAACTAGTTACATATTATACTCATGGGGGAGAGGTCAGTATCTTGGCCTATGTGGTATTATGCAATCACTCTCTTCTTCCTTCTATTTAACTCTCTGCCCTCCGACTCAACCGGTTCCGATCTATTTGTTTTCTCCAAGCATTATTTACCAGGTGATTCTCTCAGGTATGATATTTGTGTTATTTTTTATTCCACATGAGATTTTTACAGTTCTCTCCTAACCAATAAGCATTTTGAATGATTACTTTATATTAGTTTGACAATACAGGTGACATTGTCTTTTACATTGCCACTATTAAAGGCGTAAACTTTTCTCATAACAAAAGTAGCTAATGTTTTGGGTTGAAAAGCACATATTACATGGGTGGTTTTACTGGTGGTAAAACCTACTACTACCTACTAACCTTCCAACTTTTCCTTTAATATACAGTATGTTTTAAAATCAAATGTTTGGCTCCCACTTTGCCCATGTGGTGCAAAGTAACTGAGTACATTTACTTAGGTACTTGTACTTACATACAAGTTTAAGATACTTGTACTGTGATTGAGTGCTTACATTTTATACCTACCTATACATCTACTTCAATGCATTGCAGTGGTAAGTATTGTGCTTTTTACAATATAGTTACGGGTTCATTTACAGATTCAGATTTTATGAAACAAATAATGATGCAACATTACACAATAAACCATCCGAATATATATAAAGTTGTTCAAATTAGCTTTTTTCTATAAAGTATGTGTTCAACTAGGCAACATAAAGTCACCATTTAGTGTTATAAATCCGGAAGTGGTTGAACATTTCCAGGCAAAGGCATGATTGAAGAACATTACCCAATTATTAATTAATAACCTGCTATCACACTTGCCTGGATCTTTGGCCTTAAATGGTTGTTGCTGAGTCTGGCATAACACTCTTGGCATTGCACATTGAAACAAATTTTAGTTTTTGATACTTGATAACTGGCTTGTAAATGTAACTGCAGGTTGGATTCTTTAAAGTAGGATGATGAGTAAGAATCCATAATTTCTTTTTGACCTTCAAGTGTCTCAATAGAAATTCATACTACTTGTAATTCATATATTTCTGTTAATCTTTTCAGTTGATTGTATACACTGTATTTAGCTCATCTTAGAGTCAGCTGAATCTTGATCAGCAGATTGTCTTGCACTTCAGCTCTGTACTTTGCGCATACAGTAAGACAGACAATTGGACATTAAAAATAAGTGCACTGTCAGATCAGCAGAGTAATTTCACTCTTTTAACACGTTTCAGTGTGAATGTGAAGAGTCTTGTCTAAATTCCATGTCAAAGAATTATCAGAGATGTCTGCTAGCTCAAAGGACAAGGGCAAAAGGTAAGAAGCTCTTCCAGCATATTTCAAATGATATGTAAAGATTTACCTGATTTACCTGATTAAGAAATAAGAACGTTGATAATGAGTGCAAAACTTGCAAAGACATGAACAGGGGCATTCCAGATATTGCTATTAAAACATTCACTAAACTGCAAAATGAATGAATTTCAGGTTGAAGATACCACAGTCAACGTCCAGTGGATGTTTGAGCGCCAAGTCTGAACAGTCCATTGAATTCCCTCTTGCTTTTAAGGACAAACCGTAAGATGACATTAATAATATGAGACACGCTGTGATCTGTAAACATTCTGTCAGAGTCAATTAAAACTCAAATGATTTACTTTTGCTCAAGAAAAAAGTTTTAATGCATGACTTTTACTTGCCAGAAATATGCTGATTTGCTTTGTTGCTGAGAGTTAGATGACAGAATTTGTACCAATTTCATGTCTGTGTGCTAAATGTAAAGCTATCGTCAACAGCCAGCTTATCATAGCACAAAGACTGGAAACAGGTGGAAACAGCTAGCCTAGCTCTGTCTGAAGGAAACAAAATGTGCAGCTCACAATTTAACAGGTCATATCTCGCTTGTTTAATCCATTAGTGGAAAAATGACGCTAACAGGCTAGTTGTTTTGTGCTAAGCTAAGCTAACCGCCTCCTGGCTGTAGACTCATGTCTAGCATACAGATATGAGAGTGATAGCACTCGTTTCATTTAACTCTAGGCAAGAAAGCAAATAAGTATACAGTAGATATAAAATGTCAAACTTTTACATTTTACATGGCAGATAAAGTTTAATAAACCACACTTCATATTTTTACTCTTCATAAAAGCCAACTCACACACTGCACTTTCTTATCTGTTAAAAGAAAGCTTCATATTTTTGCAGTGTGAAGATCCCACGGGCTACATATGCTGTTTGTGAGACAGAGAAGTCATCAAAGGACATCCCCCTTCATTTTAGAGAAGAATAGTGAGATATGATGCATGCTTCATTCATTTACATTCTGATGTAGCATTCGTTTTGTATGATAAACAAAAAAATTGTGTTTGCTGTGGTGATTTGTTATCACACTCTTCACTCTTCTTTCCATGTGAAGTGAATGTGTATCAGCTTAGGTGGAGTTACATAGACCTATGTGTGTTTCTCCCTTTGAGAAAGAAAACTGAGAACCTTTGTAGGGGTTAGGGGACATGACAGTGGTTTAAACACAACCACAAAGAAATGAAATAAGAGGCCACTTCTGAGAAAAGGTTTCCTGAATATTTTATTCTGTTATCATTAATTTGACATTTTTGCCCTCTGTTAAATTAAATATATATTTTCTGTTTTTCCAGTGAAAAGATACCAGGGTCTACATATTCTTCATGCGCATCAGAAAAGTCTTCCAAAGATATCCCACTCCACTTCAGGAAAAATCAGTAAGACAGTTTTTTTTCTTTTTACTTTGTGCTTTGTTAGTCGAGTTCAACAAGCCTTCATTTAGTTTTAAAAACCCAGTAATAGACAAAAACAATATAAAATTGCAAAATATCAATAAAATATTTATAATGTTTATCATGGAACAGCAGGGTGTACCAACTCTTCATGTAAAGATTTACCTGATTTACCTGATTAAGAAATAAGAAAGTTGATAATGAGTGAAAAACTCGGAAAGACATGAACAGGGGCATTCCTTTCAAAAAAAGGTGCATTTGAAAAAGTATTATATTCCAAATAAAGGTTGCTTTTGATGAGGACAATTTCTAATCATGTGACTAAATGTTCATATCAATTAGAAGGGAAAATAATTGCTATTAAAACATTCACTAAACTGCAAAATGAATGAATTTCAGATTGAAGATACCACGGTCAACGTCCAGTGGATGTTTGAGCGCCAAGTCTGAACAGTCCATTGAATTCCCTCTTGCTTTTAAGGACAAACCGTAAGATGACATTAATAATATGAGACACGCTGTGATCTGTAAACATTCTGTCAGAGTCAATTAAAACTCAAATGATTTACTTTTGCTCAAGAAAAAAGTTTTAATGCAAGACTTTTACTTGCCAGAAATATGCTGATTTGCTTTGTTGCTGAGTGTTAGATGACAGAATTTGTACCAATTTCATGTCTGTGTGCTAAATGTAAAGCTATCGTCAACAGCCAGCTAATCATAGCACAAAGACTGGAAACAGGTGGAAACAGCTAGCCTAGCTCTGTCTGAAGGAAACAAAATGTGCAGCTCACAATTTAACAGGTCATATCTCGCTTGTTTAATCCATTAGTGGAAAAACGACTCTAACAGGCTAGTTGTTTTGTGCTAAGCTAAGCTAACCGCCTCCTGGCTGTAGATTCATGTCTAGCATACAGATATGAGAGTGGTAGCACTCGTTTCATTTAACTCTAGGCAAGAAAGCAAATAAGTATACAGTAGATATAAAATGTCAAACTTTTACATTTTACATGGCAGATAAAGTTTAATAAACCACACTTCATATTTTTACTCTTCATAAAAGCCAACTCACACACTGCACTTTCTTATCTGTTAAAAGAAAGCTTCATATTTTTGCAGTGTGAAGATCCCGGGGGCTACATATGCTGTTTGTGAGACAGAGAAGTCATCAAAGGACATCCCCCTTCATTTTAGAGAAGAATAGTGAGATATGATGCATGCTTCATTCATTTACATTCTGATGTAGCATTCGTTTTGTATGATAAACAAAAAAATTGTGTTTGCTGTGGTGATTTGTTATCACACTCTTCACTCTTCTTTCCATGTGAAGTGAATGTGTATCAGCTTAGGTGGAGTTACATAGACCTATGTGTGTTTCTCCCTTTGAGAAAGAAAACTGAGAACCTTTGTAGGGGTTAGGGGACATGACAGTGGTTTAAACACAACCACAAAGAAATGAAATAAGAGGCCACTTCTGAGAAAAGGTTTCCTGAATATTTTATTCTGTTATCATTAATTTGACATTTTTGCCCTCTGTTAAATTAAATATGCATTTTCTGTTTTTCCAGTGAAAAGACACCAGAGTCTACATATTCTTCATGCGCATCAGAAAAGTCTTCTAAATATATCCCACTCCACTTCAGGAAAAATCAGTAAGACAGTTTTTTTTCTTTTTACTTTGTGCTTTGTTAGTCGAGTTCAACAAGCCTTCATTTAGTTTAAAAACCCAGTAATAGACAAAAACAATATAAAATTGCAAAATATCAATAAAATATTTATAATGTTTATCATGGAACAGCAGGGTGTACCAACTCTTCATGTAAAGATTTACCTGATTTACCTGATTAAGAAATAAGAAAGTTGATAATGAGTGAAAAACTCGGAAAGACATGAACAGGGGCATTCCTTTCAAAAAAAGGTGCATTTGAAAAAGTATTATATTCCAAATAAAGGTTGCTTTTGATGAGGACAATTTCTAATCATGTGACTAAATGTTCATATCAATTAGAAGGGAAAATAATTGCTATTAAAACATTCACTAAACTGCAAAATGAATGAATTTCAGGTTGAAGATACCACAGTCAACGTCCAGTGGATGTTTGAGCGCCAAGTCTGAACAGTCCATTGAATTCCCTCTTGCTTTTAAGGACAAACCGTAAGATGACATTAATAATATGAGACACGCTGTGATCTGTAAACATTCTGTCAGAGTCAATTAAAACTCAAATGATTTACTTTTGCTCAAGAAAAAAGTTTTAATGCATGACTTTTACTTGCCAGAAATATGCTGATTTGCTTTGTTGCTGAGAGTTAGATGACAGAATTTGTACCAATTTCATGTCTGTGTGCTAAATGTAAAGCTATCGTCAACAGCCAGCTTATCATAGCACAAAGACTGGAAACAGGTGGAAACAGCTAGCCTAGCTCTGTCTGAAGGAAACAAAATTTGCAGCTCACAATTTAACAGGTCATATCTCGCTTGTTTAATCCATTAGTGGAAAAATGACGCTAACAGGCTAGTTGTTTTGTGCTAAGCTAAGCTAACCGCCTCCTGGCTGTAGACTCATGTCTAGCATACAGATATGAGAGTGATAGCACTCGTTTCATTTAACTCTAGGCAAGAAAGCAAATAAGTATACAGTAGATATAAAATGTCAAACTTTTACATTTTACATGGCAGATAAAGTTTAATAAACCACACTTCATATTTTTACTCTTCATAAAAGCCAACTCACACACTGCACTTTCTTATCTGTTAAAAGAAAGCTTCATATTTTTGCAGTGTGAAGATCCCACGGGCTACATATGCTGTTTGTGAGACAGAGAAGTCATCAAAGGACACCCCCCTTCATTTTAGAGAAGAATAGTGAGATATGATGCATGCTTCATTCATTTACATTCTGATGTAGCATTCGTTTTGTATGATAAACAAAAAAATTGTGTTTGCTGTGGTGATTTGTTATCACACTCTTCACTCTTCTTTCCATGTGAAGTGAATGTGTATCAGCTTAGGTGGAGTTACATAGACCTATGTGTGTTTCTCCCTTTGAGAAAGAAAACTGAGAACCTTTGTAGGGGTTAGGGGACATGACAGTGGTTTAAACACAACCACAAAGAAATGAAATAAGAGGCCACTTCTGAGAAAAGGTTTCCTGAATATTTTATTCTGTTATCATTAATTTGACATTTTTGCCCTCTGTTAAATTAAATATATATTTTCTGTTTTTCCAGTGAAAAGATACCAGGGTCTACATATTCTTCATGCGCATCAGAAAAGTCTTCCAAAGATATCCCACTCCACTTCAGGAAAAATCAGTAAGACAGTTTTTTTTTAAAACTTTTAGACTTTGGTGGTCAACTTCTGCCTTCAAAAGCTTTCAACAACAAACCTTCATTTACTTTCCATACGCAGTAATTGTCACAAACAGTAAAATAAATCCAAAATATGAATATAATATCAGAGAAGAGAATTTACATTTACATTCTTATGTAATTTTAAGGTTGAAGATCAAGCCTTCTACATTCTCTGGATATACAGCAGATGTGTCTGATGTATCAAAGGATAACCTATAAAATTTATCAGTAGGAAGCCAGACTTAGTTATGCTGTTAAAGAGGCTTTTGTTATACTATATATACTATAGACGTATCGCGCAGCTTTGGAGACAGACCTAAAGACATGAGTATTAGCACAACTGTAATACAGAAAGAAATTAAGCGTAAACTAAACAGTGTTTTTCATTGATACGTATAAAGTCAGTTTGTAGTTTTGTCAGGCAGGTTTTGACCATTCTCTAACCCTTGCCACCCTTTACTACTGTTGCTGGACCTGCTGTTAACAAGGTAGATTTACCACGTGAAATTCTGAATAATTTTTGAAACACTGGATCCTTGATTTCACATAAAGGTATTAGAAATATATAATAATAATAATAATAATTATTATTATTATCATTATATACATATACATGTATACACATATATACAGTATACCCCATTCAGCCTCAACATTAAAACCCAGAAACTGGTTTTAATGTTGTGGCTGATTACTGTAGTTTCAAGCTATGACAGCCACTGTTCGGGGAAGGGATTTGGTGAAATGTCAGCTGATCTGCTCATTCTTTCAGGAGGGAGAGACCAGATTGTGACTATTCTGCCTATGAGACAGACTTGTCTTCAAAGGACAGCCCTCTTGATTATGACGTTAAAAAGTAAGACAGACTTTTTACTTTAAGACAACTTAGCTTTATTTCTATTCCAGCAGTTTTCATTTGATTCTCTGTTGCACAGTGTTTCCCACTTATTTGTATTCAAATGTTTGCATGAAAATTTACACCCAGCATTTTTGCATCTGAGGACTGAAGACCACGTAATACTTTTACAAACATGGCCATCAGTGTCTGTGCGTGGTTTGAGACAAAGGTTATCTCTCTAAAGTAACCCGCACCTCTAAAGATTAGGTACTGCAGTATTCTACTTGTCAACACAATGGACCCTCTTGGAAACTTTGAAAAAAATGATATTGTAAACTTTAGTGATTTTTTTTCCTTTCAGACAACTACCATATGGGATGCCCAAACCTTGGGGTGGACATGTGATTTGCAAAGCAGCAAAATACCCTCCATTTGCTGTGTATCCAGTTCTAACAGCTAATCAAAGAGCCCCTGATGACTTTGTGCAGAGCAGGTAAAAATCACACTTGTGACATTTGTCATAACACGATCACATTACTTTAGTAATTAATGTGCTGGTATTGGAAAAGCAGTGTATTAATTAGTTATATATATACAACACATTTTTTTTCTCTTTGATACAATTAAGCAACTTTGGTGACATCGTCAAGTGCATTGCCCATTATTATTGGTCGTGTTTTCCTATAAACAATTTGTTCTCACACTTTTACAAAGTCACATACTGTCTGTCCTCCTGGTGTGCTGGTAAACTGCAGGGAGGTGAAAGAAAACATACACTGTAGTAGAGTAACACAGGGAAACAGACAGGGACTGCAGAAAACGATCATACACTTTATTTTGTAAATCATTTCATAATAAGAACTGCACATTTTAGAGGAATTAGCTGATTGGAAGACAAAGATTAAGAGCTGCATTAGGTAACTGAAATTTTTGTAATTTCTGAAATTACAAATTGTTCTTGTCTAATTATCAGGATGAAGCTCAAAGCTTCTACATCTTCTGTATATGTGACTGACATGTCCAGTGTTTCAAATGATGCCGATGACTTCAGACAAGACAAACAGTAAGTAGCCAGACTATATGTAATATTGTTATATACAGTAAGCTAATTGTTTGTTCTACACTGTAATAAAAATGACTGAATGCTTCAGAAATGATTGATTATTTAGACATTGTCTCTGAAGTGATCTAAAGGATGTTCCAACAGCCAGCGCAATCTCATTTGATAACAGATTTCATTTTTATTCACTCGTTTATAATCTGAAAATAAATGATGTAATACATACTGTACGTTGTCATGACTTTAAGGGCAAAAGTGAACAGTCTGAGATCCAGTGTGGAGTAACAAAGGACTATTTGGGGCATGGATTTGCATCCTCAGTAAAACAAAAATATGTCGAATTTTGAAAGATACACCAAGACACTGAAATCCTCCCAAGTTACCTTATGGTGACATTAGAGTAACTTCCTATAGCTTCTAATCACAGTTTCCTAATAATGCTGGAGTAAATAATAACATGTCCTTTTTCTATTTATAACTCCTTTTTCTAATTCCCAGTCAGGACAATCCAGGGACAGCCGAATCCCCATTCTCATCGGACACATCTGATTATTCATCGACTAAGACTTTTGGATCAAGGGATTCCCAATATGACGAGGAGACAGTTTCATGTGATGATATGTGAGGCACTCTTTAAATTCACCACATTAATATACACTTGAAGGGGTACTCCAGCAACTAAGTACTGCACTTCCCTAAAAACTGATTCAAACTGATGCAGGAGAGGCTAAGCTGTCCTGACTCTTAGTTAGACCCTCCCTGAATGCTAATCACCTTCTTCTCCAAACTCCACGTTCCAAGTTAATAACACATACTTTGCTTGTCAACTCTTAGCCCAAGCTATGTTAATTCTTCAGCAGATAAGGTGCCCCAAAGTGTTCGATATCAAGTAAATACATAGATAATTATGGAATAAACAATTAATCAACAATATTTTAAATATTATTATTATTATTTTAATAAATAACAGTGGGTTATAACAGGGTTGTGAGGTTGGTTTATCACTCAGCATCAAAGTAAAGAGACAGTATCAAAGGCAGCAGCTGTTAGCTGGTTATGTAAGAGTTACATCCGCTGTGCTTTGAATCTTCCTCAGAGAACACGCATGAATGGGATAAAATATTGCTCCTCTAGACTTTCCATGATATTTGACTGACTGGATCAAATTCGGAATATTCAAAAAGTCATTCCTTTCATCATACCCTTTTTAGCCGCTACGCTAAAACCGCTTCGAAAGCCCAGCGCTGTTCCTGGGGCGTGTTTGGTAGCATTTGTTGCACCTGCTAGCTCAAGAGGCAGAAAGGTGACACCACTGTCATGAGACGTAAGTAAAAATAACATTATGAAATTAAAAGTGGCATTAGGTAACAGAGTAACATGAAATAAAATGTGTAATTATGAAAAGCGACATTATGAAATATGACTTGACATGAAAGAAAAGGGTAACTGGAAAAATGCCATTAGGAAATAAAAAAAAGACTTATGAAAAAAAGCATTTTGGAATAAAAATCTCTAATAAAATCAAAAAAAGATATCCAATATAATTTAGTCATTATGAAAAATGATATTTTATATTTATGAGTTGACTTTTAATAATTACTTCAATTCTTTCACAAATTGTTGATTTATATTTACACAGTCTACTCATATTTATTTCACGGTGTATTTTTTATGTATTTAATATTGAACATTGGGTTCCATTAGTAGAAAGGTAATGCTTAATTTGTATCATTTATAGGAAAAGTTGATTGTAGTGACTTATAATAGCCACTTTCCCCACATCATAAACAAAGCCTGTCTACAGAGTATTAAGAAGTCTCATTAAAAATGTTTCAGTAGATGGCCTTCTTTAGCTATCAGAAACTCCAGGCTATTCCTCCAAACATCCTTATATAGAGCCAGGCTAACACATAGCACACATAGCATACCTTCCTATTATTACTTCAAGTGGTAACTAACAGCTGTACCTTATTTCTCTATTTGAAAACAGAGAGGAGGAGGTAATCTGTGACATCTGCCGCCAGGGTGCAGCCGTGAAGACTTGCCTGACCTGTAACACTTCCTACTGTGAGTATGATGTCCGGCAGCACTACACGGTGGAAACCCTGCAGAGACACATACTCAGAGACGTGTGTGCCGAAGTCGAGGTGAAGCGCTGTCTGCACTTTCAAAAGTCTCTAGAATTCTTGTGCAGGACCGACCAGATGCACATCTGCAGCATTTGTGCACAGGGAAATCACAGAGGACACGACGTCATCTCGCAGAGGGCACAGCGTGCTGCAAGTCAGGTGAAAATCTGAAACTGTATCTTGTAGAACTAATGTGCTCCACAATGCTTATCAATACTATTCTATTATAGACATCTGCTGGGGAAGAAAACCAGGACCCTGATCTACCTGATACAGGTGAGTAAAAACTCAAGATCCTAATTGGCTGGCTTTAAATGCAATACAGAAATTCTCCATTTGATAAAGCATACACTACATCTGGAAAAAAAAAGAAAAAACTGTAGAATTTTGTGTAGAGGGTTGCAGAAAGTTTCCTCTCACTTAATTTAAATCTGGATCATTTAGTCTGCTGTTGAAGTGAAGTGCCAAATATATTGCCAAAACAAAGCAGACCAATAAGGAAACAATGAAGTCTGTCTTTGAGGATATATATTTTTTTAGGCTAAAGGTAGAAAGCGTTTTGTCTGAAATGGCTGGGCTATAATAGTGTTCTATGGTGTTGTAGGATATGGTGTGCTGTTGATATTATGTATGTATTTATCTCACAATCAATCTATCTTGATATTATTCACAGCGTATTTCTACATATCCAGGCTTACAGACTTGGACTGAACCGCCAAACGAGTTTCCAAGGATTCATTGTCAGTTGTAGCATTTAACACAGACTGTAGTTTCACTGTAAATGGGTTCACAAAACAACCATTTCCAAAACTGTCTTCGGAGTGAATTATTTCTACTGACATCAAACAGACACACAAGCCCAAAACATTAATTCTGAGAAATTAATTGGATTAATTTTCAAAGTGTGGATTTGCCAGAAGGAGCATGTAGTGAAGCCAGGGAGAGCTGAGTCTGTAGAACAATTTATGATGTATAAAAAAAGTGTTTCTCAACATGATCATTCTTGGTTATTAGATCTAAGCTGACTGTACAATTGGCACAAATGATTTTTTTTGCTGTCTTATGTTTGCAAGTGGTGCCCCCCCCTGGTAAGATCAAGTTCCTGTCAGTGAGGCCAAACTCTCTGGTCCTGAGCTGGGGTTGCCCGGAAGGCCTGGAGGGGCCTAAGAGCTTCCAAGTGAGGTGGAGCTCCCTTATGAAGGTGGAAGGTTACTTGGTGATCAAAGATCTTCATAAAATTGAAATAAACAACCTCCAACTTGGACAACGGTATTACTTCAGTGTGGCCACAGAAGATGAGGATGGCAATTTAAGTGAATGGACCACGGCATCTATTTTCACAGGTAATATCAGACATGACAAGACATTTCATATTCCTATCACTGCAGTGTGTTCACATTTTATTGAGCAAAGAAAATAATTTTTAATTCAAATGACTACTGTCTTGCAGCGGTGCCGCCCCCTCGAAACTTAACAAAAGGACATTCAGAGGCCACTGCTATGTCCTTGAAATGGACCAAAGGAGACAGCATGGATGGAATTCCTCATCAGTTCCTTATAACTGTCACAAGTCCAGGGAAAGAGCCGTTAGCAATACACACCGAGGACTGCTACAAGATATTCTCAGATTTAGAGCCAGACACAGAGTACATTGTCTCTGTCTCAACGGTGCTGAACGGTCGGTGCAGTCGGCCGGTCTCTGCCACTATACACACAGGTGAGTAGTTATTTCTCCTGCTTGTTTAAAACTCATAAAATGTCAGTCATACTGCACCATAGTGGCTTTTCAAATCATATATACAAATACTATATATATTTATATTCAAAATATATTAGTTTCAAATATATTTATATTGTATATAAAAATAAACTTTACATTATAGGAAAGTATGTATGAGAAGTGAATTCAGTAGAGGGAGAGAGAGAGAGAGAGAGATAATGTAAATTAGTACTGAACTTGCATAAAGTCCATCTTAGGAAATGCTTGATCCTACCAAGGAAAAGTTGAGACAATAGGTCCCTCACCACAAACACCTGAAAGGACCCTCTCCTACCTACTGGAGCACACCCTCCCCCCACCTCTGTGTTTTGCGTCTTTTTCTGCAGTATTTTGCAGGTTAACTCTAAAATGGTCTTGTTGGCTGAAACTATTATGTTCACGCTGGAAACTTTTAGAGGTTGTCCTCACAACGCCCAGCTGTATTAGTAAACAAGACTAGTGCTAGCGGCTCTTTGAGGGAGCCATGCTTTCAGCTAAAGGCTACCCTCAGCATTCTAACATGCTCAGAAGTACAATGCTAACATGCTGATGTTAAGTAGGTTGAAGGGCTGAATTATGCTAGAAAAGAACGAGTTCATACAGCATGCTGTCTGACCATGTAAGAAGGCAGACATGGTGGTGGAAAGCCAGTTGTTATAAAAAGGGGGAATATGCAGTGGTCGTTTAAAAAAATATGGAGATGAAGGTGCACATTTTCAGACAGTCTCTTCTGAAAGGCATTCATAGGGTTGCATACAGATGTAAAGATAAAATGGTTGTGTAAAGAATGAAAAAAAGAGAGCTTGAGAGAGAAGTTCAAACCCTGCTTGCTTTCTCACTTCCACACCGCTGGCCAATCACTGTGCTGAATTAGGGATAGGAATGTCAGACTGTTGGTTTCACAAAACTACAGAAACTGTTGGATTTAATTCTGACATTGGAAAGATGTGTGTGTGTGTGTGTGTTTGTGTGTGTGTGTGTGGGGGGGGGTAAAACCTGTTTGACCATTTGACAAACAATCCTTACTTATACTGGTGCCTTTTTTGCAGTTATAGTTGCAGTTATTTGGGTATAAACCAAAGTTTCGGACCAGTTAATATTTTGACTTGAATAAGGTACTGATGGCACTAGATGAAAAATCAAGGGGTCACTGAACCTTATTTTAGTTCTTCCTTAGGTGGATATAAATGTCTGTAGCACATGTGGCAAAGTTGTTGAGACATCTCAGTCAAAACCACAAATGTGAACTTCATGGTGGCACTAGAGGAAAAGTCAGGGGACCACCAAAGTCATTAAGATACATCAGGGTAGAACCATGAATGTCTGTACAAAGTTGCAGTAGATGTTGTAGCAGTAGCCAATGCATCTTTTCGTGAAACTAAAAGACTGACAGAAAGATCGACCGACAGAATGACATTGCCACCCTTGGAGCCATGCTACTAGCTAGGCTTAAAATAAATAACAATGCCACAAAAGAAACATCAGTTCAGAGCCACTATCAGTAGATGCTAAATATTAAAGAATCCAGATTAAAAAAAAGGATAAATCAAGATAACCCTGATGTAATTTGTCTGATTTTACAAAGCCTCTCAGAGCCACAGAAAACATTATATTATATACTGCATTATACGTTTTGACAGGATGAGTAATACTTCCCATGATGAGTGAGTTGATCTAGCTGAGCTGCATAGATACCCTGGTAAAGAGCAAAATTTAACATCTTGTAAATTCATCGGTCTCTTGTTGATTCACAGAGCCGTGTCTCAGGGAGGTGCTGTCAAAGATCGGACTCGAAGACCACTATGACAACAAGCTCACACTTAGCACTGTCCTAGAGATTAATAAGATTGATACATCAGAGAACGAACCAGAAACTGCCAAGTCACTCCCTGAGGCCTTTTTGAAGAAACTCATGATGTTGAATGCAAATGCTAGAAGTGTCAGATGTGTGTCCTGCAGTGTGGACACAGAAAAGAGCAATCCCATCAATCCCCTGGACCTGATAACTGCATTGTTTCTCTGTTCAGATGGCTTTCTTCAGCAGGCTATAGTTCTGAAAATGGCACTCTGCCAGTTTGCCATCCCTCTCTTGCTGCACAACAGTGAAACAAGGGAAATCACAATGATGCTGTGGTGCATGCGCGAAATTGTCAGAGCCTTCAGACCCTCCCAGCAGGCATTCAGAAAGTCAAACTGTGAAGAAAGACTTGTGCACTCCGACATCCCTCTGGTGTCATTCGTCAGGCTGGGGAGGACAGTCTTTTCCAAGTCTCTGATGTTGAACAAACTGCTTAGTAACACTCAGGAGTACCATGACACATTTTATCATCGTAACATGGTGTGTGGTGATATCCCCAGGAGGATTTCAGACGGGCTGGTCGAAGTCAGCTGGTATCTCCCATGTGGGAACAGGAGCATTGACAAGTTCACTGAGCCACTGGCTGTTGCGAACCTCAGAGGAGACATCAGGGTGTTTGATGAACAATTTTCATTCCTCTGTCAGACATCTGCAGCTGTTTACATCTTCTGTGATGAATCAGAAACTGAATTCTTCAAGCGTCTAGAGGGAAAAGACGTAAAGGCAAATGTCATTTTGATTAGCAGCGCACTGGGGAAAACCTTTACACTCAAAAAGATGACGAAGGAACCACGTTTAAAGGTAACAAATGTAAGCAAGAAGAAAAAGACTGACGAGGAGCTGATAAAAGCCCTCCAGGAATCAATCTCTAAGATGCTAGAAAACTGTGAAAACAAAGTGCCGGTGGCAAATCAGGGTGAAAGAGCTCGCCGGTGTGGGATCCTGGTTGATGAGGATAGTGAAGAATGCCAGAGTGCTTGGAAGAATGTGGACAAAATCACCAAACACCTTACTAACACCTCTGAATTCAAAGACAAACAACTGCCTTACCAGGGAAACATCTGGAAAGCACTTTCGTGGCTGGAAACAGAGTCCTGGAGAATGCGCAAAGCTGACAACGTGAACTCTGAAGAGTACCGCAAGTCTTTGAAAGCGAAAGAAAAAGAGCTTAAAAGCAAGCAGCAACGATTTGAGGTGTCAGCTGCAATGTCAAGCTTTCTTCACGGGGTAGTCACCTCAGAAGTGCAGCGCTACTACTTCCTCAAATGGCTTGAAATAGAACTGGAAAATCTGTCCCGGGATCAGCTGTCATCTCTGCAGGATCGATACAAAGTGCTACTCCAGAAATCTCCCCAAGAAACTGAAAAAATTGTGGAGATTGATAGGCAAATTTCTGTTTGTTCTTTACGCCTGGATCACTTTTTTCGAGAGTGTGGGCAGCTGTATGATTGTGCGAGTCACCTGCCACAATACAGCAGTCAAAGAAAAACCATGGAACAACTCCCTGCACTGTATGCTCAGATGCTGCTGGATGGTTTCCCTCTTGAGCTTGTTGATGGAGATGCAGCAAACATCCCGATGAAGTGGACCACTGATGTGCTTACTGAGCTTCACTACATCCTGCATTCCAACAGTAAACTCAAGGTCATTACAATCATTGGAGCTGAAAACTCAGGAAAATCGACTCTGCTCAACACCATGTTTGGAGTCAGGTTTGCCGTCAGCAAAGGAACATGCACCAGAGGGGCGTTCATCCAGCTGATCAGTGTCAACAATGATGTGAGGAAGGAATTGGGCTGTGACTGCATCATGATCATCGACACAGAGGGACTGAAACCACATCAGATGGTTCAAGGCGATTACAGCCATGAACGTGACAAGGAAGTAGCGAGCTTTGCTGTGGCGCTCAGTGACGCCACAATCGTCAGTGTTTCCAGGGACAACTCCATCTTAGAGATGGTGCTTCATGCTTTCACAAGGTTGAAGGATGTGGAAAAGAAGCCACTGTGTTATTTTGTACATGCTAACATGTCTGACATGCCTGTTGTAGGGAGGAAGAAGAGACATAAACAGTTGGTGGAAAAGTTAAATGAAATGATCTGGAAGGACGCTGGGATGAAGAAGGCCAACATCACTAAGATCTCAGATGTGATGGATTTTGGACCAGACACTTGCAGCTGGTACATTCCTCCAGTTTGGCATGGGACTCCACCGATGGCTCCTTTCAGTGTTGACTACAGTGAGACTGTGCATGCTTTGAAAAAGCGAGTGATAGGGGACCTCTCAAAGTGCAAAGAAAGAGGTGATCTGACACATTTTGTCAGGAGGGTAGAAAACCTCTGGAAGGCTATATGAGTGATGAAGCTTTATGTGAGAAAAATACATGAAACTGATGCAAACACGGGAGAAAGGGAAGCATAGTAATTTTCCTAGAAGTAGTTAATGTGAAAAGAAGAAATAAAGAAAGGGTATCTGGTGAATAAAAACTAGTTTGTTTGTTATTCGTCTTTTTTATTTACAATGCATTTTCAAAAGATCTGACCCGTAGAACACTGTACAAATAAAACATTTAATGTATATATTTTTGCATATAATAAACACGCACTTTAAGACAGTCTGTCAACTAATTATAGGGAACCAGAGGTATGGACATAAACTTGACGTGTACAGATATGTAGGAGACATCAGAAATCGTCCTATTGGTGTTATCAAATCGTTATCAAAAAGTATCTGCGAGAATTTGGTTTGTCTGCATTGGCTGAATTATCAGAAGTGCAATGCTGAAGATAATACTAAAAGTAATTGATGTGTTCATATATATATATATATATATATATATATATACACACACACACACATGGAATGTGTGTCCAACGTTTGAATGGAAGATTTTAGATGTGGTATTATGGACATCTGATAATAAATACTTGTATTTACATCTTACTTCAGATTGAAGTCAGGTAGTGTAGTAAACTGCATATTAAAGTACCAGTTCACCCAAATAACCAATAAATAAATAAGTAAATAAATAAATAAAAATAATAAAATAAAATTCAGATTATTTTGGTTTTATTTGACTGGGATTTTAAACATATGTCTTTTTTCTATGCTATGCTGTGAACACAACAAGCCAAATTCCATTTTTTCTCCAGAGGTTGTGGCAGAAATCTCAGACACGGCAACTAAACCCCAAGCTAGGATTAGGGTAGGGCCTAACTAAGAGCAACTTGGGATATGTGAGAAAATGTTTTTTTCTAATTTGAGTGAACTGACACATTAAGTGACTTATGTAATGTACGTTATACAAGATTTTGTTTATATATAGATACTGAGTTGCTGGTGTGTGATTCTCAGTTCAAATATATTAAAATTTAAATCAGCTTCTAAAGAGACGACAGTTTTGGTTAAACCATCTCCTTGCTGAGTCATCACTCTATACTCACTCATTACATGTTAAATACATATTACATTCATACAACGGTAACACACGGAAGGGATTCTCTTGCTGTAAATTCAAAGGATGATGGGGGTAAGTGAAAAAAACGCAGACAACAAGAAGTCTTTGTACATCAAAAAGAATTACAAAAGCCTCAGCCGTTTGCAGTCTGGTCCGTGCTGAGTTTAGTGCAGCAGAGTGAGGTTTGGTGAAGAGTCAGCGCGACATCATTCGCACAAACTCTGTGGAAAGAAACGATACGTAGATATTGTTATTGTTGGTTGGGGAAAGAACAATCAATCAACAATCAACAATCTCCTCTTGCTTCTTTGCTTTGCCTGAACATCCACCTATTAGTTCCATTTTCTACCAAGGAACTTCTCGCATGCCTGAAATAATCAATCATTATATTGGTATTATTTACTCTTCTACAACCTCAAAGCCTTTTCTTGTGCCTCTCTTTGCAGAAATTCTCCCCTGTCCCTCTGCTTTATTCCCTCTTTTTGGTTCTCAGCCTCCTTGCCAGAAGTATTATAATAATAATCACCTTCAAAGTCCACCTGTCCGTCTCCATTGAGGTCTACATCTCGCAGGATCTCGTCGATCTCTCTGTGGTTGAGCTGCTCCCCCATCAGCTTCTTCATGGCTTCTCTCAGTTCCCCGAGGCTGATCTGTCCATCGCCATCGGAGTCAAACTGGGAAACAAAGTGGATGGGGTGAAAAAAGATGAAAAAGAATTGCAGTTAAAGTGAAAGTTGAGGAAAAAGGAGGCTATTGAGAGGACCCCCAGAGGCAAAAAAAAAAAAAAAAAAAGCACTGTGTAATATTGTAATAATGCAGACCTCTTTGAAGGCGTCCCTCAGCTCCTTGACTCCAATCATGTCTGCAGTCTCAGCAAGCATCTTTGGACCCATCAGTTCCACAAAGTCCTCAAAGTCCACTCTGCCACCACCTAGAGCGCAAGAAAAGTACATGCGCACAGGAGAAATGATCCTTTCCGACCACATCAGTCAGTCCAGAACCGAAGCGATGCATGACACTTTTGTGGAACACACAGTGCCTAGGGTCGTTTCAGTTTGGGCACTGGTGCAACACAGAGCCCTAAGAGTTCTGCATTATGGAAATACCGTCAGCGCCAGGAAAATACTACCAGGCTCTACAATCGCACTAACATGGGGGACGTCCTTGCTACAGCTTGTTGACATCTGCATTCCTGGAAGCTGCTTGGTGACTTTAATGCCGAAATCATTTCTAATTTAAACTGAATTCCATTTAAACAGTAAAAATGGCTGATTGCATATACTGGTGAGACCAACGATACCTGGTAACATTTTGTTTGTGTTAAAAGGTCAAGTTTTTAATAGATCCACTAAAAGCATATTTTAACCATTGTTTTAGTGTCCAATTCAATATATTTATGTCATAAAATGCATTTAAAAGCCTCTGCTCTCTACTCCAGGTCCTCTACGGTGCAGATGTTGATCCGTGAATCACGGTCTTCTCCCCCAGGGACCAGCGCCACGGTGTCGTGCGTGGAGCATCAGCAGTGTGAGGCCTCTGACAAAACAACAATACAGTACTTCACGTTCACCTTTTGGACGTGCGGCCCGCTGCAGTTTTCTAAGTCTACAGTAGGTGGAGGCAGAGCCAACCAGAGAGCTCGGGGGCCCGTGTCAACAGCTCGGTCCCAGCTCTGACACGACGAACACCTGTAATTCTGGTCCCCATCTGCTGTGTCCTACTGTGGGTTTTATATGTTTACATGTGTTTTACATCTCCCTCTCTCTCTCTCTCTGTGTGTGTGAGTGCCGATGTAACGTGTTCCTGCGGCACTTACAGATCTGCTGGCTGAGTTCGATCAGCTCCATCTCTGTCGGCATGTATCCCATGGTCCTCATGCACTCCCCGAGGTCCTTGCAGCTGATGAAGCCGTCCTTGTCTTTGTCAAACTCCCTGAAGGCCTCACGCAGCTCTGCGGGGAAGACGCGTGAGACACTGCTGCAGTGTGCGCACTGACAAGCATCTCTCATTATTCGTTATTCTGTCTGGCTGGCGGGCGGGATACATTTGTTGTCCGCATGATCGTACGGTTGAAAACGGGAAAACGGAAGTGGTAAGAGGAGGGAAAACGTGAACCAAGGGGGTTGCGTGATTGTAGGGAGGTTGATTTCACCGAATAAAGGGACCGAAAACCCTGCGGGACAGGATTGCGGCGAGCAATCGACCTGCCCCCCCCCGAGCAGGCGGGCGAGTCACCAATGCACCAATATATCACGTAGGTAGAGCCCATTATGTCACCCTGGAATTCTGAATCGGGCACTTGAAGCCTGTGAACCGTTGGCTTTCTAATGCTCAGTGTCTAAAAGACTAATATTTGCACCTTCCCTTGGGGACAGTGTTACCGGCTTCTGCATTCGGTAACGCTGTCTTTGAGTTGCAACTAACTGCTTTATTATTTGGTTGATTTAAAAAAAAAAAAAAAAATCAAGTGTAGCGTAAATTCTTTGACCGATTTTCCAGAAAACCTGCAAAAGAAAATGCAAATGAAGCCAGCGCCGGTTCCCATGCACCGCCCGCCATGGGGCAACTGTTGGGAGACGGTTCATGGAGAGGAGCCGTTGAAGAGGAGGGCGCACACTTGAAACGGTGGGAAACAATGTAGAGGGCACGATGGAAGTATGGCATCAGAATTCGTTTCGGGCATTGGCTTCACGATACTTAGCTGCTATTCGGAACCTTTTCAGTGATTTGGAAGCTTCAGTGGACGTTTAAGTCACGTCTCGTGTCTGTCGGGATCTATGTCCGAAGCCTTCAGTTTCAGTGGAACTTTGTTGTATTCTGTTCTTATGGGTACAGCAACTTTTCCACCTCAGCCAAGCATAAAACCTTTTTTGAATTTTTGGCATTTCCACTTTGGTTTTTTTAATGCACTTACTGAAAATGCACATACCGTATTATATAAATATATATACTTTACATATATGTGTGTGTGTGTGTGTGTAGAGTCAATGGACCTCTGTAGTCCCCTCCTCATTTGTGCTCTAGGCTATTGGCTCGAGGCGACATCATATATATATATATATATATATATATGGAATAAAAAAACACAATATCTCTCATTCTGCTGCATTGATTTTTAATCTTCTTCGCTTTTTTAACTGTCAATCATGAGTCCAACACTGTTATAGGAGAGCCATACAAAATGTTGGAGTGTTCTTTTGTATTTGAACCCATTACTGGCTTATAAATGATTTATAAAGCATTGGTAAGCAATTTATTATCCTTTAATAAGACCGTCAGTTACAACAGCCCTTTACTATATAATGGGTGCCTTATTTGAAAGAGGTACCCTTTGTTTTAGCCACTGTTGTCTCCAAAATATTACAACTAACAATTCAGTGTCTGGTGTTTTTTTTAAGTGATTCTTTATTTTATCAAATATATTGTGTTAGAATGACAAAAAAAAAAAAAAAAAATCACAAATCACGGTGACCATTTATTCCATAATCAAATCACAAATTACATTCCTGTGAATATGGAGTGTGAAGGTGTGAGCCAGACCTGAGCCTGTGTTCAGATTGTGAAGAATAATCTTTATCTTTAAAAAAATAATCCTTCACTTTGATCTTACACGGTTCAAGTAAGAAAAAAAAATAAATCTCTGGCTTCCCACTGCTGACATTCAAGGAGAAGGACAAGCCAGGAAAGTCTTTTTAAATTCCGCCACACACATTAAAGCACATTTTTTTGACAGTAAAACAGATGGCGGGAAAGGAAGGCTGTTCAGGAAGAAGACAGGGGAACAACGACGGGGTGAGGATTTGGAATAAGCTTCTGATATCTCTGTACCTTCCATTTCCTCCGGTCGTAGATTTCTGTCCTGCCATGGTGCGGAGAGAGGACAGGACATGCGTATAGAAAAAATGGACAGCCAGTCAGGCAGGTTACACACACACTTTGAATCTCACCTTGTGTATTTCATACACAAACACAGACACACACAGACACACAGACACACACACACACACACACACACACACACACACACACACACACACACACACACACACACACACACAGTCCCAATGACTAAACATGCTGGAAACATTTTAGTGCTTCAGCTTTTAGTGGTTCCTTCCCTCCCTTTTTTCTGAGAAGTATTTTTTGTTCCATGTTCATCCGCCTGAGCAGAGATTCTATTACAGGATTATTTGGTTTTTCATCTGACTGACCCTAATAACCTTTTTAGTAGATCTGATACACAATCTCGTGTCCAATCTCCTTTCGCTCTCGCTGGCGGAGAAGCTTTGAAAGTCTCCTGAGCATATGCTCCACAACAAGCATTCAATATGTATTATACGAAAAACTTGCAAATGCACAGTGACAAAACAGGGACACTCCATTTAGCCTCTTTTTCCCTTTTCAAACACATAAATAAGGCACACACACACACACACACACACACACACACACACACACACACACACACACACACACAACAAAGCTGATTAAATGGTTTGTATGTTGAAACCAAGGAAATCCACTGCAGCTTAACGTGTACTGAGTAAATTGGTGAAAACTAAAATCAAATAGCACTAAAGGGATTTTAAACAGTAACAATTTCTGCGACAGCCACATACACACACACATACACACACACACACACACACACACACACACACACACACACACACACAAACAAACAGTTTATAGTTGATGTTGAATTGCTTCAGAGTGTGTTGGCATTGAACAAAGGTGATGCCAGGATAAGTTTATTCACGTCGTGTTCTGCGAGGCTGTGACATCAGCAGCAGGAATAATACAGGCCTGGATTAGAGGGTGCAGGGGAGAGAACAGTGGCAGGGAGATTACAGCGGTAAATTGTATTACAAATCACGAAGGCTCATCGGTTTTTCATTTCCCTATCTGCTGCTGATTTTGTTTCATCTGCATCAGCATCTGCATCTGCGCCGCGGTCCGGCCGGCACTTGATTAAACGAACGTTAGCACACCTGCACAGGCGGAACATGCAGCGAACACACACAAACCAGTTTTGCTGGTCGTCACTTTTGGGAAAAATTTGTGAACGTCCGGTCGAGCCACAGAGGCAGGGCAGTAATTCCTTCCCTGCTCTTCTCATCTTGTCCAGCTTTCTCTTTTCACTAGCAAACCACTGATAACAGTTTTCTTTAGGAAGGAGTAATTCTATCATGGGGCAAAAGTTAGATGCCACCATCAACAAAGGGAAAAGGCTGTAAATGCAAACTAGATCCTATATATACCGTATTCCTAAAGGAGCATTCATTCTATGGCTTGTTTTTTACCACTGGAGGTGTCTCCTTTAGGGAACGTGGACGCAATCCGTTGTATGCCTCGTACTGTCTGTAGCGTTCAGGCAGGTGTGAGAAATGGGACCCAGTGGGAATCAACAGAAACGGTACTCTGTCACTCCTGCATGCTCTACATAAGTTTCTTCTCTTAACTCTCTGTCGTCTCCGCTCTTCTGATGCTAGTGCGTCCAATTATGTAGCATTAGAAATCAGTGTATAAATGAGATGTGGCCTTTTGTGCGGACCATTTCAGTGACTTTCTGGAGTCTTCTCGTCACCATGGGGTTCCCAGACAGCAGCGCATTCTCCTGTTTCCCCCTGTGTCCCGTCTTGATGCTAAGTTAAGCTAACCTGCTGCTGCCTTGTAGCGTCATGTTTAGTGTAAGGACATGAGAGCTCTCTGCAGAACAAAGCCCTGCCCGTAGCGTCAGATCAGAAGACTGCTCTAGCTTTTTTCATTGGAATTCCATTTATTCATTTCCCAATGGTCATTACACTATACAGTAAAAATATAGTGCCTATGTAAATTATAAATATATCATAAATTAAATATACTGAGCCCCCTTGATCATTCACTCTTTTTATATTTCTCTTCTAGTTTAAGCCCAAGGTCTTCTAAAACCTCAGGAGCCTATAGCGCAGTAAAGCATGTTTGATTAGTGACTATACCACCGTCCCAATGGCTTTGTGCTAGCCGCACAGTCAGGAAACTACCCTGTAATTGATCTCTGACATCTCCACCTTCTCTGCATAAAGGCATTCATCTGAAATAAGAGGTGCACGTGATATCTCAAGTACAGTTAGAGGGTTGAATTTATGATCTATATTACAAATTGTGAGGCCAGTTACTCTGTCATTGTAGCGTAATCTGTTCAATTAATTATTGCCTTTTTATAGCTCAGGTCTCTTATAGGATGTGCAGTGTAAGCGATGCACACTGTCTTTCTTTCTTTCTTTCTTTCTTCCTTTAACACACTGGATACTTCCAAAGGTATTCGTAGTTTTCTTTCTCCCAAAACAAATAATATTCTGCAAAAATTGTTCACTTAAAGTATGCTGAAATGGTTGTATGTGCGATTGATGGGGGTGGCGGGGGTTGGGTGGGGGTGTTTGGCACTCACTGGTGAAAGTCTCATTGGTGGAGATGGGAGGGGAAGGCTGTGATGATGTCACACCGAACTGATGGATGACCTTAGCTTCAGATTCCTTAGGACAGTCCGGGCACTATGAAAATGGATGAATGAACAGATTTATGGGAGATTTTCGCTATGGTTATTATGGTTATCGCTATTTTGGCTAGTCTGTACTGTGTTTGTGGGCATGTGTGTGTCTGTGTGTGAGTGTGTGTGTGTGTGTGTGTGTGTGTGAGTGTCATACATACAAGCTGGCTCTGTGCGAAGCCCCGTCTGAGGAAGATACAAGCTGGCCCCACTATGTTGTGCAGCATGTTGCAGTTCTTAACCAGAGCGCACAGGGGCTCATCGAATTCCCGCTCGCTCCCTCCTTCGTCCTCGTCCTCTGTGTTCACCTCACCTGCACCACCCAGCCCCCCCAGCATGGCGGCAGCTAACGGGGCGCTGCTTTGTTCTACGGGTGACACCCCCTTAATGGAGGGGAACCAGCCAGATTAGGAAACAGACAAAGGTACGAAATTCCAAATCACTGCAATGATACTGGCTAATTCACACCTCAAGTTCTCACTGTAATGGCAGTCAGTTTTTTAAATATAGATTTATTTAGATTCTATATTAGAAACAAAATCCATTTGAATGGCTCTTGTATCCAAATGGAACTTAGAAATTGTCATATAAATTACTGACTTTCACAGATTATTAATTTTAGATACAAACATCCACAAGACATCGACTTCCATATCTTAATCAGTTCAACCACACTTTAACCAATCTATTCTTGTCAGCTAAAAGCAGTTGAATTTATCCTTACCTTCTTCCTTTTACTGTTCTTTTTGGAAGCCTTGTTGATGTTTCCCATCACCCTGCCCTCTCTCTCTCACTCTCTTCCCCTCTCCCTTGCCTCCCTGTTTGTCCCCTCACTTCTTTTGTTTCTCCCCCTCTCTGTTCAAATGTCATATAAGATTCCAAAATCCATACTACATCCTGTGCATCCCACGGGACCTTTCACACCCAGTGAGGCGAAAGCGAATGATTCCACTTGCACCACTACTACTGAAAGCGACTCCTCTCAGTGCACGTGCTACAAATGAAGATCCTATTGGTCCAGTGAGGGGGACGCATTAAATCCTAAACTCCTGTAGGTTGCTGGAGGCTGTCATGATGAGCTTTGTGATGTGTAGTGTGATATTAGGAATAGCGGCAGCGTGCTGGAGATTGACAGGGTGGGGTGGGAGAGCCGGGACCTATCTGGACTGAAACAACCTGCTGCTGCCAGACTCTGGCTCTAATTGCAATGACTCAACCATTTTCTCTCTCCCTTTCAGTCTCTCTCTGCCTCTCTCTCTCACACAAACAGACACACACTTTTTCTGTTTATCTGTCACCCCCTCTTGCCACGAGTGATCCCTTGAATTTGGACCAACTTAATCTAATCCACCCCACCCACCTTCCCCTGTCTGCCTCTCCAACATCGCGCTTATGGCCTCCAAATGACTAGTCTGGCAGAACTCTATATGTGTGTGTGTGAGTGAGATAGAGAGAGAGAAAGAGAGAGAGAGAGCGAGAGAAAGGGGGAGAGATGGTAGAATTATGGATGGGGAGTTGGCTGCCTGTTTAATCCCTGGAATTTCAGATTAGAGAGAACGAGTTATGTTGACAGGCCATGGGAGTATGTTCTTGAAGCGGGAGAAATAGAAGAATATTTACTGTATATTAGACAGCCCCTATTAGCTTAAAAAAAAAGGGAGACAGAAAGAAAGGGAAGTAACCTCAAGGAAGTAACTGTGTAAATATTGGAAACAGGTTTTCAATTTTATTTTATTTTTATTTATCATACTTAAGTCATTTCATCTAGTCTGAATCTCATCACCATCTTACTTTGAAATTTTTGACTAGCTCCCAAATGAAATTTGGAATGACACTTTTTTCCTCTAAATTTGTAACCCTGGTAGAGATGACTAAATTCCTTTCATTTTAATTGAATATACTTTATTGTTTTTTTTTTTTTATGCCTGAAACATTTAACCATCATTTTTTAAATTTTTGACTGAACCTTCAAAAACCCAACTTGTTGTATATGTTTGTATCTGTGTAATATAAATTTCCCTCATGTCATTTTAAACCCCCAATTTTCCTGAAATTACAGAGGACATGTCCTCGGTGTAAACTATGGCCCTGGTAAAATTCAGCAAGCTCCAGCAATATGTAACTGTATGATGTAAAAATAGTAGAAATATCTAGAAATTGCTTTCTACTTTTTCTTCACTTCAGTTCAGTTCATATTGTTTGTATATACTTCACACTCCTCTTGACACATGTACTTCCTAGTTACTTTGCAGATTAAGATTTCACATTAGAGTTACTATTTGTCGAAGTTATATGGGATTATTGTATCTTTCAAATTTCTGTTTGTAGAAGAACGAGAGAATCCTGGTCTTAATTATTGCTGCTTTCAGCCCGTTTACTGCGAGTGATGGGTAGACGCTTGCATTTCTGTCAACCACAGTGTCTATATTAATAAAACTGCGTGAAAAAGTAGGCTGGTCCTCACTAGCAACAAGAGGAGAACTACACTGGATCAGTTTGATTTAATAAAGCAGTCTCATTTTATCACTTCTCTTCTCAAATTTAATACCACTGCTCTCTGGACCAGATCTCAGGCCTGCTTAACTCGGGTTACCCTTCAGGTGAGCACTGAACAGACTGTACAGAATGCTCTCCAGTTCTACACACCTCATGAATGGAATGAATTACAGAGAATTTTAAAACTTGTCTTCCACCGGCCGATTTTAAACTTTTAACTTCAAATCTATTTAGCGATGTCTGTCATTGTCTCTGATGCTGTATGTACTTTGATTTGTCTGGCTATGTTTGTTTTTCTTTTTACCTGCTGTTCTCAGGTCCCTCTTGAAAAAAGTTCTTGGTTTCAATGAGATTACCTGATTAAATGGAAGTTATATAATTAAAGATCATATATAAAACCACCAGATGGCACCAAAAGCAGCACTAAACTCTTCTTCACAGTCTCTACTTTTTGCAACATACTCACATGAACACACACACACACACACACACACACACACACACACACACACACACACACACACACACACACACGTCTTAGTAAGGTGGCCCAACACCTTACTAAGACACTTTATGTATGTTTTTTCCTTTGATTTGTCCCCCGTCTGTATATACATATACTTTCCCGAGTGGTCTCAGACTTGGACCCCTCTGTATGTAAAATCCATCTCGTAAACTCCTAGTGCGTTACGTGTGTTTTTGAGTTCATATATGTATACACCCATCACATATAGGGTACATATACTGTATGTGATGTATATGCGTGTGTTGCGACCCCTTGTAGGGGGCTGGTCATGTGGTGCTGCATGTGTGCCGGAGATTAGCACAGTATCTGTAGAGCCAGTACTTAGCATCTGGAACCCTAATCATCCACGATCAGTTTAGGAACACTTTTGGTGTCTTTCTACATTTCCCCATATCTATTCATGAGAACCATTACTTCCCTGCATTTCTTTCCTGAGTTTCTGGGCTTTATATTGTTTATGCATATTACTATTTCTCCATTTTTCTCATAGTGCAGCCTTCTTTTTTATTGCAGGTCCCTCCACATCGCTGCTCTTGTTCTGATGCCTTTCCTCTGTCCTCATAAAGAACTGGGCCGTCCCCCACTGACCTGCTAAATCTGTGAAATGAGAACCCATGTGACAAACCTCTATACAGTTTCCCATTCATGTGGTACCTTTGCAGGAATAAAGACCCATGAGCAGCTTTCCTCTGCTCTACACCGCGGAGTACATCACAGGCAGAGAGCAGCAGAGCTCGGGTTGTTAACGAAAAGAGTAACTTGTGGTTAGCTGTAGTATTCATGCCATACCACCAGATGTCACCCTAATGCTTTACTATTTAAGACACCAGCCCGTCGTTTTAGTTTTCGGGTTCGTTTGAAATGTTTGTGTTTGTAGACATCAAACAAAGCAGACACAGAGAGGTGAAATGCAGCAGATTGTTACAGGGAGCATGGAGATGTTAAGTAGGAAAACCCAATTTCAAGCACCCGTGGCCCAATCACAGGATCCCTACCCGCTCCGCAGACATGACTCTCCACCTCACCCTGTAGTCTGACCCTACTATAGACTTAAAAAAATTAAAGTTCCATGAATAATCTATTAAATAGAGAGGATAGAGAGCGATGAGATGACTTACAACAAAGGATTTGAATCCACAGTGTCTCGGTTATATAATAGTATGTGCCTTAGCTCACTGATCCAGCTGGACACCCACCAGATTAGCAAATGGAAGCCTCAGTCCTGTGACGGGCTTTTCCTTTCCATTGCTTCCCGTCATATATTTCATAAGCATGCACAGAATGCTTCAGATTAACTGGAACCATGGCTTCAGGTGGTATTAAGTGGAAACGTCTTGCACCAATACAAAAGGTTAAACATAAAAACGTAGCACTTGCATGAAAGATAAAAGCACAAAGAGAAAGCAAGAGACAGCAGAACTGTTTTTGTCTGGTTCAGTGAAAAAAAAGAGCCAAAAAAACCCCAACAAAAAACGCTAACACCTCGCATCAACCAAGTGCCGGGAGCGAAAACAAAGCTTTGCAGCCATAAACACTAAAACAGAGCATTTGGGTGAGAATTCATGCTCCATCTCTCGCCAACAACAAGCACACCAGATGCCTGAAAGACAAGGATTGAAGATAGGCCAACAGAAAATCCAGTGCCAGGGCATTAAACAATACGATGGACACATTCCAAAAATCAGGATTTTTGCATGCCATGCTATGCTAACAGCTTTGGTCAGGTCACGTCAAACATCTCGGCTGAGGAGGGGTGTGTGTATCTTTATTTGAATGCATGTACTTGCTTTCATATACACGCTGACATACAAACACATATTTATCGTAAAGGCTGTAAATCAGTTCATACCAGGCAAATAGGGTGAACTACAAATTAAACTATACAGATATCCACTTCAATCAACCAAGATCTAAAAAGTGACTGCAGTTTTGCAGTTATCGTCACATTGTGACTATACACCCGTTACAGCTGCATAGTATCACTGTGATCACGCTGTTGCCTCGCTTGCAAGGTTGGTACCATAATCCCAGTGCATTAAAGACAGATTATATATAGTATATGAAGCCTATTTGACATCCCACTGAAATGTAAAGTGTTCATCTCTTTGTGTGTTTACTCTGTACCATCCATACACACCGAACAATGCCGTCTTAACTTGAATGTGAGCTGCTTTCACTGGCAAATTTATACGGCGTATTCGATAAAGTCATCTGTAAGATAATTTATAGGAAGGTGGATCAAGTTGAGGGGAGTCAAGCTGAACCCAGGTGAGTTGAGATGGGTTTGAGTTGCATGGCCCACCGCACACAGATCAAGGCTGAAACCATGCCCCAGTTCCACACCTTTATGAGAAACACTGAATTTAAAAAAAAAAAAAAAGTAGGAAAAAAGTACTACTATCTAACAATGAAAAAAAATCTATGATTTTATGAAGCATCTTAGCGTCTTTCAGCCAGTTATTTTGGTCTTTTGGCCCACAATTTAAGGATTTTCATGCACTCTTGCTGCACTCATCAGCGTAGTTTCCAGCTGCAGTTGGCAGCTGTTTTCAGAGACAAAAGCTCCGTAACCATCTGTACACTGCCTGCCCAGCTCCAAACAGCAGACAGACACAGTTAGTGACAAGCTAATGAACACAGTGGAGCAGCTAAAGAGTTCCAAATTAACTCTAATGTTGAACCACATTGTGTGTTATAAGCAACTGTGTGTCTGCCGTATCAATTTAAAAAGTGATAATCTGTCAGTGTCGTGTTCCCAGCTTGTTTCCATTGTCCCCAAATGACCAAAAATAAGTTACTGCAAGTTTATAGCTGCACTAATCAATATTTTTGAGTGTCTACTTTAACAAATGATGTAGATTAATGAGAAAGGGGTTGTTCATGGTCATAAACTCACAGAGAGTTATTATTACTCTATCTCTCTCTAGTTCTTCTCAGTTATATGGAATTTTTTTAGCATCTGTGAGCTCATTGTTTTGATTTTTACGGCCTGTAACTTTACTGTTTTGGTTTTAGTCTCACGGCTCTCATCAATCCTGTTTCCGGCAACAGCACGCTGTTACACTGTGTAGGGAATACGCTCTAGACACCCCCGGAGACTAGCCACATATGCATTCAAAGACAGTCCATCGGCTGACAGCTAGGAGCTGATCTTGATTCAACATGAGAATTACTCAATGTAGAACAAAATCAGAAACATTTGCTATTTGAGGGGTGGACACACCACTTACCGTCACTTCAGCGAACCCGTGTATAAGCATAAGACCCACAAAAATATTGAGTATTGAGAGTGAAGAAAAGACCATGAGCAGAGACAGAAGTAAAGAATTTGAGCCACACATCTGTTATAAACTAATTACTTCATGAAACCGTGATCACACCTGAACTTAGACCAAATCCCAGATTTACTGTGTTGACCAGGAGTTCATGTATGGAAAAGGTGTTGGTACCGTCAAAGGAAGATTTCAGTTTAACCTGACACCCTTTTACATACTGCAGTCACATATGGCTGCCTGGATTGTCCCACACCTGTTCTCATTCTCGCCATCTTAACCATTCCTCAGAGGAGGATAATGCCTCTTGCACCTTTGTTTATGCATTTTCATGGGAGGTGCTGTGATTCTCTGTTATAAGTAGGATGAAGGCATAGAAAGTTACAGAAAGGTTGGAACTGTGTGTTCTTAATCTCCACTCATGACTATAGGACACAACTGTTGCTGCTCAGACTGCCTCAGTGCTTTTAAATCTGTCTACGAAAGCTGCTCTTGTTTTTATAACATTGTTCATCGCTTCCTGTGCATTGTCTACAAATATTGAGGTTTAACAGTAAAAATTCAGCTCATTTTCTAAGTATGTAATTTGATCTGATGTTTTCTGATTACAGCAATAGAAAAAGGTATTTTCTGAAAATTGAAATGAATATATTTATTTTTTAAAAGCTCTAAAATGTAGATGACGATTCTTATGTTTATGTTTATGTAAAGGATAAAGGTTCAGAGCTTGATATACTTTTGCTTCTATAAAATCTACATATACACAACTGGACGAAGTTATAACACCTTAATTTTCCAGCTGTTATTAAATTTACAGAATTCAATGTCTCATTGTTTCTGAAATGAATACATAGAAAAAACAAAACAAATGGAGATTATAAAAACAATGAATCATGGAATCTTGTTGAACGAAATAAAACCACAATCTTTGACTAATCCAGCTGCCGAACACACTCGTGCTGCTCTTTTTACAGTGGAAATGAAATCTTGTTCAGAGAGTTCATCCCAACACTGTTGCAGAAGTTCCCGGGAATGTGTTGCACTTGCAGGCTGCTTTGCTTTCACCTTCTTTCCGGTTCATCCCAAACCAGCTCCCTGGGGTTTAAGTCTGGAGACTGTGGTGGTCTTCCATCATGTGAAGCCACCTTCTAGTTCTTATAATGTTTTGGGTCATTATCTTGCTGTAGGAAGAACCCCTGACCAACCAGTCTGTCTTCCTCTGTTACTTGCCTTTTTCTCCCCATTCTGACAGCAATATACAGTCCAACTTCCTGCAGTACAGTAGTAACACAGTTTGTTCCAACACTGCCTTTGTACAGACAGAGGGTTTGTAAGAACTCAACAGAAGTTGGGGCACCTGTAGGAACTGTTTGCATTAACTGTTAAGGCTTGAAGGTTCAAGGTTTCCGGAGGAATCCGTGTCTCGATCGGGAACAGCCATCTTTGAGATGCACCGTTGTCCTAATCAGTGATTACGTGGATGTGTCGGCCAACTGTCATTTAATGTTTCTCTTTTTATGTTTCAAAAGAACCGCTCATCCAAAAAACCTTTGCAGTCCACACTGCACTTCCTTGGGTCCTCGACAATACGGCGGGAAATCTGAAGTCGATTGGAAAAAACTGAAGGACAGACAGACAGAGATTTCTCCATTTAGTAGTAGAACTAGTGCAGTGTATTTTCAAAATGTGCTTTTTATCTCATTAATAGTTCGAAATTTTATTCAATCATTTTATGATCATCTAATGTCCACGTTACTGCTGTGTTATGACATTAATTATAAAAACAGACCGTATTGTGAGAGGTGTTCCTAATATTTTGTCAATCCCATTTATAGGAATTAGGTTTCAGTATAACCCAGTACAGTTCAGAAGCACCACAAATTCCAGCCTCCAAGATGACCAGTAAAATAAATCAACACCCTCTTTCAAACAGATTCAATAAAAACTGAACACGAAGGCAGGCCTGTTGTATTATACTGCATTAGTTTTATCTCGGTGTACTTAATAAACAGGTATGTAAGTGTAAGTGTCACAGCAGTCCTTTTGAACTTGAGGTCCAGTATTTTCTGGACAAACAGGGTCTATTATTATTATTAATATCATAACACAGCAGTGATGTGGAAATTAGATAATGATTAGATTCATGAATAAAATATTTAACATTGTTATTTAATTAGTTAACAAGCACGTTTTGAACGGGCTCTGCACTAGTTAATTTTAAAGCCACACAAGACCCCTAGATTTTTGGACGTTTAATGGTCTGTTGTACAAAGGATCCTTCATCGGGTTGGTTTTCCAGATTTAACACATCTGCAGACTGTATGACAATCTTAAATTCTTTATGTGACATGCCAGTGCCTGATGTATGAAGAATATCGATGAAATCTAAGACGCATCTCATACCTTCAGGGCTTTATTATACTGTATGTTCATGTATCTATTACATTTGTGCTGATTATTTTGCATGTGCAAGGAGAAAAATGATTTTTCTTATTCATTTTCTTATGGAAGTTTGCACACTTCCCTGGCAGTTAAAAACTAAATGATGTCCTCTATACCTTGGTTTACTATTGGAGAATAAGATTTTCTGAAATATAACAGCTAATTCAGTTCTCCTGGATCTTTTTAGTGGTGAGCTAAAACTCATGGTAATATATTCTCTACAGAACAGTTTCTAAATGATAGTTGTTTTCCTTTTAATACATTGAGTTTGAGTTTGCTGTTTTAAATAAAACAATAGTGCTCTGTCTTTTATAGGTGAGAATAGAGCTTGTTACACAAGTCTATACAAGGTTTCCCACAGAACTTGACTGCCACATCTTTCTTTGGATCAAGAGATTTTGCGGATTTTGATTACTTTTGGCACCAAGGAATGACACTGAGAATAACTAATAGCAACAACCAAAATTGTGTGGACTACTGTAATTATTTACAATTGTCCTTGTCCAACAGCACTCTATGAGCACACTTTAGACACTGTGATACTATTTACTGATCAGACAGTATTGCAGCTGTAATGCGTCAAACCAGCCTGTCTAATCTCATAAGAGAGCAGGTAGCCAAACTATTAGCCAGGCACAGACAATGGTTCCTAGAGCCACAAAGACCGTGAGAGGAGCACATTTTCAGCAGTGCAAGAAGTATTCAGCCCTTTGCTTCAGTGAAAGTAGCCATTCCAAAATGTAAAAAAATTAAATTTCCAGTCAAGCATTAAAAATGTAACTTTAGTAAAGTTGCAGTAAATTAAAACATTCTGACGAATGGTCCCTAGTGCAAATGTAAGCAGCATTTTAAAGACTAGGTATAGCCATCTCACAGAGAAACCAATTTTCTTTCTTCAAGAGTTATTTTGTCTTTGTAAAAATACAGTTTAATTGAAATTAAATTTTTTTGCAGGACCAGGGAATGTCACACTCCTCTATGTTTGTTACCTGTCGGCCTCTTCACTGTCAACTAAAAAATTTTTGCTAAAAATAATTTTAGTAAAAAAGAAATCTTAGGGCACATTCAGACCAACTTTGGCTCTGCGTGAAATAAGACAGCCCTCATAAATTTGAAAGGTACCAGTCCAGCAGTGGGGCTGCTAACACAAGGTGCCCGGCAAAAAAGAGATGAACCAGGCTTAACTTTTGTTTTAATGCAGCGTGACATCAGCTGACAAGGTGCTGCAATGGCCAGTCTAATTCCTATCACTCTTTACCCCGCCATCATCACAAAAAATGATTACTTAATGAATAAATAACTTTCCAGCATTGTGTAGTACTGTCTTAGAGAATTATAAATGGCTGTCCAGTGTCTTGGCATCTGATAAGCCTTTAAACGCATTTTGTCACTCAAACATATTTAATTGTCTTAACAGTACCTTAAACAACATGCCCCCACCTACGCAGCCCCTTGTCTTCTTTTTAAGCAGGGCTGTTTTTGGTCTCAACGCATGCTAGAAGAGTCTTTACATGCACGTCTAGATAATATAACAACTTATTTATTTGCTGCTAAGGGAGGCTGACATCTTTATGTCTTGTTTGTTACAGCTTACACCCTTTAACGCCAGTTGTGAAAAATTTCTTATGATACTGGCTAGATTAAAGATTGGGGTTTATGTCTGGTTTTTATTATTTAAAATTTAATTTAATTTATTTATTTTGCATTTAAACCTTTTTCATTGGAGAATTTCAGGGGACTTATTTATCAGATAACCAGATGACATCAAACACTTGATAAATACATGTTCATGTAATACACTATTTCCTAACCTCAATAATTACAAAGAACCTCCCAAATGCTCCAGTAAATAAATTCACCAACATATAATGGATTATATTATACTGAGGGCAGCCAAGGATGCACCAGTTTATCTCTAACATTTGGACAGGAGGCTGCAGCATGCATAAGGTGACTGTTCACAGAATGAATCAGATAATAGGCAGAAGCTGGAAAACGTAATGAAGACATTTAGCGGTCGGGTACAGCAAGAGGGGGTCTGAAATGTCAAAATGAGCGGGTTACGCTAACGCACATTACAGATAAAAGAGAGAAAGAATCACAGACAGAAAAGGAGAGAAAAGAGGATTGAACAGGTGACACCATGGTGAAAATATTTTAAGATTTTTAGTTAACAGTAACAGTATCCATCCAGTATCATCCAACAACCAAGCTCTGCCTACACCCTAGAGTGACGTCCCAGTTTGCAATAAAAACAAACTGACTTATAAGCCATGTTTTGTCTTTGATAGTAAAAAATAAAGCAGAGTAATTAAACTTGTATAAAGTGTGGATTAGCACGCAGATGACTGTGTGGCATGAGTCTCAACTTTAAAACTGAGTAAATCTCTCACTGACACTGACTGACTCATTCATTTACAGTTTGATGTTCTTTATCCGACAAAATTGTATGTTTGTCACAGAACATTACATTTGACTAGAAAGCAATTTGTGCCTCAAGTGTATTCCTTCTCATGTAGGATGGATGATTTGTGTCTTACTGACTTGAGTTTTGTCGTCTCACTCGTTCAAGCTCTAATCTCCCTTTACATCACAATCAATCTCTTAGCTATTGCTTGATGACATCCAGCCATCCACCGCTCTGCAGCCCTCACCCCACCCCTCCCTTCCTTCAGGTTCTCATCATTCACTCCATCTGCTGCTGGGTGTATGGATGACTCATCTGGGCAATGACAACTGGAGGATAAAAAAAGAGAAAATAAAAAAAAAGAGCAGGGCCTCCTTTTCTTTTCAGTGGAACCGTGATGAATGTCTTGTGACTGTGAACAAATTTTGAGTTTTTGAAAATCGTGATCCCGAATTGACTGTTCAATTGACTTGCTCACTTTTACTAATCTTGTAAAGGGGACTTAAATATGCACTTGATGGTTACATACAAGAAATCACGCTAAAAGACTGAGGCTAAAGCTACATGTCCCAGGCAGAAAGCCAGCATCCTCACTGGTGCTCCATGTAGAAGCCACATTGTTCTTGAATTGCAGCCTCGACCTTGTTAGTCCCAGTATTATAAGTATGATGAGAAAAAAAAAAGGAAGATCAAAATGTTATTTCATTCAAACCTTTGGCTGCTTACCTATGTATTTTTTTTCCAAAAGGTTTGAGTTTCAACCTTTGTATCCAGGACCAGTGGGGAAATATTACACAGTAAATGTGCTATGAACAGGGGGTATTTTTTCCTAATGTAGCCAGCAGCCCAGCATCATAATGTAGTTACCTAATGATATGCTGCTTGGTTTTGTAAGAATAAAGCTCCGTTACTACTCGAGATAGTAAGCTAGCTAGCTGGCCTTGCTAACGAGTGCAACTTACATGATAACAGATTTAAACAGACTGTTAAATAAACTGATTTGCCTTTGGTTCTTGTTTTTTTTTTTTAAATTCTGGAGAACCTAAGAAAAGACACCATGCTCCAGTTTTTAAAAAAACTGAATATAGAGTTCAGTCAGTCAATCTGAAAATGAAAAACAATGCCTTTTTTTTTTTTTGTTTTCCCAAGGAAAAACCACAAACCTGTACCCCAGGAGCTGCTTGGAGCCACAGGTGGTGACGCAGACACCTTTGGGATGAATTACGAACAGTTGCTGTTGTGAGCCTTTGAACTACATGTACGTACATGACTAAAATCTGGCCCAAACCAGTGAGACTCAAGTGTTAAAGCAGTTTTAAGCATTACAGCAGTTTGCCTTCAGGCTGCTGTATGCAAAGTTGCACTACAGATCAAGTTCTGACAGAGTCCATTTAAATACACACATTCAGACATTTACACAACGGCATGTGTATACACCTGTACACATGCATACAACCACCATAACAGAACAACAGATTCAAATCAGACGCTACAAACACGATCGATGGAGACGATCTTCCATTTATAACACTGTCTTTGTATCCAAACTTATAGTCTTTGAAAAAAAAAAAAAAAAAAAAGCGTCCTAACCGCTCTGGTTACCCCATCTGTTTCTTGCTCTGATTTGCATTTTGAACACACTTCCCACAGACAAAGACTATGTACAGTATGCTTATAAGCCCTATGGAAGGTCAGAGGTCAGGGTTTCAAATCAGTCTGAGAGGCCGAAGCTCTGATGATCTACTCAGAGAGTGATTATTCTGCCCTTGTGTCTCACTCTGACTCTCATTTACAATTAACTTCCCCTTTCTGCTTTTTTTTACTTTCTGACTTCTACACTGTCTTTCACTGTTTTATTTAGCTTGAGTCTACATGTTTTCCACTGGCCTGTGGTTTATCTCTGTCAGGTGATTACCTATATCTGAGGCAAAGACCTCAGAAATAGGCTTGTTCCATCAGCCTATGAGAAATCTAATTATGTGTTCATCTCCTCCCTCTTCACATGATTTTGACTTGAAATGAAAAAATAATCCTTCCTGCTATTTTCTTTCCTACATGATCACACACAGGGTCACAGGAATATTGTCAGGACACTATGGATAGCCCTGCTCTGTCCATAACTGGTTTTTATTTTTATTTTTGATATAAAAATTGTAGGTTACTGTGCTACATCTAAGAAAACAATGTTATTGTATTTAGGGGTGTCATGTTCTTACATTCTCATATTTAGCACTTCCATAGAAGCTAATTTCTTATGAAGACATAAGAAAAGAATGTAATAAAGGAAAATCCTAAATCCTTAAAAAACACACTTAGTTTGTATTTTGTTATACGCATGAACTGATCTTAATTTTATGAAAAGCAACTGGATAAAAATTTTTTAAAGGTACCCTGTGGAGTTTTCTTCTAAACAAATGAAGACATCAGACATCAGCTTCTAAATTAGGCAAATTAGCTTGCGGTCTTTTCCCCATTCCTTTCGTGGCACGTTGCCAACTGTCACCAACTGTCAATCAGTGGAACAGCATGAAAGAGGTCGCAGAAGTACTGTATGTGTCCCAGTGAGTGCGTCTTGTGTGAGCCAATAGATATGGTCAAAGGGAGGCCCACTCATCAAAACATGGCTCCATATGACTGCTACTGGTCAACATCTCCACAGGGCACCTTTAAATCAAGCAAGACTTTGATATCTTGCTTGATTTAAGTTTTATTCACAGGCCAAAAAATGGTCTCATTTCCTCAAATGCGCTCATAGCTGTTTAAACTCACTGTAGCAGTGAGATGCGCTCAGACAGAGACTCTAGATGGTCAGTCACTCATTCATTCATTTACTGACAAGCAGTTTGTCTTGTTGTGTTTTTTCTAGATGTGCATTGTCAGACAGTAGACACCTGGGCTGTAATGCTCAGTTCAGTATCCTACCTGCCCAAAGACGGAGTCAACGATGGGTCGCAGCTTCCTCCTGTCTCCCTCTTGCAGCGAGAGGTCCTCCGGGTCTCCCACAGGGGAGGACAGACTCAGGGTCTTGGCCTTTGGCTTTGGAGGCCTCTTCATACTGGCCGAACTCCATCGCCTCAATGACTCAATCTTCTTTTTGATGGAACCCTGGAGAACGCAGGATGAACATACGTTAGAGGTTGAAATGCATGTGAAGAAAAGTTATCACACATAAAATAACGGATGGACAGAAAAAAAAAGAAAGTTAAAGGAAAGAGAACTGAGTTAGAGATGACTATTCATGCAGTAGATTTTATGAACAAATTGATAAATTAGTGAACGGATGAATGAACTGAAATTTATTTAACTCATTGCACACTTAAAGATTGAATGCATCAAAATTCCATGAATGACTGGACTGATTGGAAAAAGGTTGAGGTAAAAAAAGCTCCTGCAGCACAGATAAGACTAAGAGAAAAGACCCTCAAACATCCACTCTAGGTCAAATAGCATTTACACAGCTAGAATTTAGCATTTAATATATCCTTTATTACGTACCAGCTCAGAGAAGTTCCTATATGGTAGAAACTGGAAAAGTTGACAGTCTCAGAAAAACATTGTCATTGATGGAAACTTTAATGGAATACTTTCTGACACATGCAGTATTCCTCTAAATTGATACTGTGTTTAAATAAGTAAAAATAAAAAATAATTTGGTTAGAAAGTAGGACCATGCCAGCCAGGCCTCAGATGACAAACCCTGTGTTACTACAGAATATCATCTTGAGTTTTTAAGTGGAACAGTCGCAGGATTTAGGACATTTTAAAGTCCAATTTTGGCATTTACATCCACTGACCTTCTTCATTAAGTTCCCTTCTGGGACCTCCACGGATGATACGCTTTTCACGTCAGTCATCTTTGCAGCCCAGCTTGCATGCAGGTCGTCTTTCTCTTTCTCTCTCTCCTGTCACGCTCTTGTCCACCCCTCCTCTTTATCTATCTCTAGAGCATCTGACACTGGTTGATAATCTGGGGCATATCTCCTACTGTTGTTGCTCCTCCTTCTCTCATCCGACTCTCTCTATCTCTTTTATCCCTCCTCCTGGATCTACATCCATCATTCACTTTTTCATCTGTCGGCCTGTAACCATGTCTTCACTGGTTTCTCTACATGTGGATATCACTGTCACACAGATGCTAACTCACACAGGCATACACATTTAGGTACATTAAGGAGACATGTTGAGCTTTTGTATTTTGAAACTCTTAGTATTAATCAATAAGTCATTTAATGTGTGTGTGTTTTTCCAGGGTTTCCCAGGGAAAAAACATTTTTAATAGTTAAAAAATAAAGTCAAGTACAAAAAAATCAAATATTTTGTCAGTGTGTCAGTGACAGTTGTGCACAGTGTCTTTTTTGAGCCTGACACTATTTTCTGTCCACGTATGTGACATTTTCCAGTAATCCTGTATTTATTTCCTCTCTCTCTCTCTCTCTCTGATCTTGTCTGTACCAATGCAGATGTAAGCCTGTCCTCAATCCACTGCACTTTCTAGTACTTCCCATTGTTTATTACATTCACCATATGGCACGTACGAACATGCATGTAACACACCTCTACATGTACAGTATGATGGCCAACGGTGTATGATACTCCTGCTCGGGGACGCTCTTCTAAGATGTTTAGTATAGATCGATTTAGTATAGACTTGTATTACTCTTAAAAGAATAGGTAGGGCAGGAACTTTTAACAGTAAAAGAATAAGATAAGAGGATAAAGCGAGGAGGGATGGGTGCAGCAAAACAAGAGCCAGCAGGAAGGTTTGAACAATCCAGATAAACCAGGAGGATGGAAGTGTGAAGTGTAGACTGTAGGCCTAAGAAAAAATAAAAACAAAGTCCTCCTCATAGCAGAATCCATGGCAGAGAAAGTAATACCCCGCTTCTCATCAAATTTTGAGAGGTCCTATTGTTCTGTTGTTACCAACCACACCCCTGTTGACCTTTCTTGACCTTCCTCACACACACACACAAAGACACACGCACACACTCCCCCCTCCTTTTCAGTCCCCTGTCCCTGAACCTATGTAACTTTTGCTAAAGAGAAGCTGTGGTCACAAGTGACAGTATTTGATAATTGTGTAACAGCAGCACAAGTAGAGAGGAGTCATAAAGTCGGCAAACTGACTGATGCTAGTTTGCTAACATTAGCTAACGTTAGCCAGCATAAGTTTCCATCCAGGGGACCTTTGCTGCATGTCACCCCCCTCGATCTCAGATGATGTGAGGAATTGGCCAGATAGTAGCAAAATTTCACCTGCTCCAAAGTAAACCAACATAACTGAATGAAATTGAAATGATGATACTGACTGCAATTGAATTGATATTGGGAAATGACTTTGCCCTAATTGTTCTTAACCTAAAGCTGTTTTGGTTTAAAGTATTGACACTCGCTGCTGCCAATTCTCGAACCAGAAGATACAACATTAAAAACACATGGAATCCAGGGCTTCCCTGGTGTCTTATGTTTCCTGTCTCACTCAACACTACCGCTATACTGTAAAACGGTGAAATGGCAAAAATCATCATCATTATCATCTTAAAATTAACACACAGAATCCAAGTTCTAATATCAAACAGTACATTCAAACCTAAAAAACTATAAGAACAATTTACTGTACTTGGCAAATTGGAAAATCTGCCCTGCATTCTTACCCATTGGGTAAATGAGCTTTGAAAGGTCTTATTGTGTGTGTGTAACCTAACCAACAACTCTAACTTATAGTTGAGCCCATCATCATAAAGCCAGGGGGCTTTATGATGATGGGCTCTGCAGTTCAGCATACATGGGTTGAAAAGAAGTATAAATCAATAAATTGTTGTCAGGTACTGTCTCCATCACATGTTCACAGTTTTCCAGTACATTTAAAAAAAAAATAGGTCTTTCGACATCCGCTGGGTCCCGCAATCAGACATGAAAAATGCACATTAAAATTTTTAGTCTAACCTAATAGCCAAAGGGTAGAGTTGTACCGTCGGCAAAGAGACGTCTCTTGTCGTACACCACTCTAAACCTTTTCAGGAAATGTCGAGTTTTTCAACAGAAAGCCCTTTTTATTGCGCCTGACGATGTGCTGCAGGGTCTCAATCACACTCTCTTTAGAGTCAGCCGGGTAACCCTCCCCCAGCTCTCTGACGCTGTCAAAATTGACCCTGTCACAGCATTCCTGGGTTAGAGTGATACCTTTAACACGCAGCACTACTTTTTTTTGGTTTCTGGTCTGGTAGGCATAACTCTTGGGACCCGCAGCTGCAAATTCCTGAATGATGTCACTCCCCAGCTCGTCCATCAAATCCGCCAAATAATTACCCAATTTCAGGGGAATCTGCCCATTTTTTACCACATAGATCAAGCTGTCAGTATCTGTATAGAGAACATTCTCTTGTAACTGCTCCAGATAACCGTACAACTTCAAATGCGCATAAACGGTGGTGAATGTGGCTATGAACACGTTATTCACCCTGCTAGGATGCACAATGCAGCGATTGTCGTAGCTCCATTGAACCATAGCGGTTCTGTCGTTGAGGAAGTCAGAGTACTTAACTTTTTATTTCCCCAAAAACATGAAGCTGAATAATTCTTCGGTTTCACTGACGAGGGTGGTCTGAGACAGATTATTACGCTGCGCAATCTTTTCCGAGAAGCTGTTGAGACACAGTTTAGAAACTTGTCTCTTAGCGGGATTCACCTCATTTGGTCAGTGTCTAACAGAATGCCCTGATTGATTTGGTAGTCTCTGATCTATTTCTCTCTGCTCTCGGGATCTGTTGCCTCAGGGGGATACCCCGATGCTTCCTGCTTACCTTTCAGAAAAGTGTGCATGCATTCAAAAATGGAATCGCTACTCCTATCAAAGTGCCACACCTCTGTGATCTTGGCTACTCTGTACCCCAGCTCCAAGGCCTTGTTCAATTCGACGGTGACCCAGACAACCATCAGCACTCTAGCCTCATCGCCCTGTCTGCAGGGACCCTTCTGATTATTGATTTGAGTACAGGTACAGCAGACGGTGAACACTAATTTACCTCAAGATGTTTTATAAGGTAAATTGGGGAAAAAGAACCCAGGAGGCGGGGAGACGACCACTCTAATTAAGCCAAAGTACTTTTGGGGATCATCAAAGTCTCTGTAAATAATGGTAGGGTGACCTAAAGTTGCAGTTAACAAAGGGGCCCAGAGAAGTAATGTCTACTGGTTTCTCATATTGTCTATGACATACAGATGGCGTTTTTTCACCTTTAGCATTTCACTGTCCAAAGTTTTTCCACCTTCCATTTAATGCTGCCTCTGCGATTCCGTACCACCTGAACAACTAATTCTACACTAGCGTCCGTCATAAGAGACATGTTGTATTAAACGATCTAGTAAGCCTTGAAAAAGCTGACAAGACGGTGTCATCTTCGTTGTTAATGGTGACAGAGATGTTGCTTTGCGTGTTTTTGCCTATCAACTCCATCTGCATCAAATCCGAAAAGGCCCAGCCAGCCAGATCGTGAAGGTTTTCCATGACGTTGGAGAAAAATGAAGCATGATCAGGCACATTTTCCAGCAGGGGGGAAATTTAACAACCTTCCTATTTGCATATTGTTAAAATGAGCGCGGACTTGGTTCTACCTGCTCACTCTGATTTTTACCGGAGGAAGGGGAGGAGGGGGGAGGAGTGGGTTGGAGTTAGCTCACCTTCCTGCACCAAATGACCTCGGCGTTGCAGAGACGGATTCATTTTGAAGTGAGCGGGTGGACGATGGTGGTCGATTTATGCGAGCATCTTCTATAGATTGAAAATAGTTTTCTACATAACACATTTGCTTCTTTAAAAAGGTCAGGATGGGGGAATTTTCATCTACGATTGCGGTAACATCTAATTCTATCCTAAAAGCGCGTGTAATGGTTGAGCCTTTCAGCGGCTATCTCTAATTGAAGCAGTACTACATCTGACTGACACTGATCAAAAAAAGCACTCGAGTCCAACTCGTGATACGCGTGAAAATGTCACACCGCCTTAACACAGCACAAGAAAGATTCTGGCTCACACCAAGGATCGCAGCTCTTTCACAAGGGGAAGGTCCTTGAATGGGTTGCACTCCTGGGTTAGGCTGGTGAATCAGATGTCTCCTTTGCGCTGCCACTATGTTTGAAGAGAATGAGAAGAATTGTCAATTAAAATCTGTGTGTGCGTCCATGTGTGCGTGTGTTTGTGTGTGTGTGATAATTATATATTTAGCTTTTACATGACAGCTTTGGTGATTTAGGTTACCTTATAGATTATGTTTAAACACATGTACATATATGTATTTATACAGAACCTACCTCTGACCAGTCTCTTCGCAACGGATGCCTGTCCGTTTGATCTAACAGGTCTACGTGGCTGTGTCACAGGCCTGGCGCGTGGATGAAGATGACGGTTGAGGATCTGTTTATGAAAAACAGAAAAAAAATTTTATGAATGTGTATTACTACCTCACAGCAATACCTTTCGCGCATCGATATGGTATTTAAGAAATCTTGTATTAGAGAAAAGAATAGTCCGCTCCGTCAAACGGAGGTGCGTTGGCTGGAGGAGGATGAATCTCCGCGCGGACTCTAATTTCTATAATATATGAATGCTAGATTTAAATCTTTCTATTTTTAAAAGGAAATAGAGAAACAGGCGAAATATGGGGATTAAAGTCTCCATACTACCACTCATGAAGTCTGTGTCTCAGCCCGTCTATAGTGAATTCTATGAGGGATTCTTAGGAGATGGGACATTTTATACCTTGCATATTCTTTGTAGATTAACAGGTAGCGAAATATATGAATAAGAAAGTAGGTGTCGGCTCTACTTTCCCGAGCATGCACTGGCTTGTGATCAGCCACAAAAACAAAAGCGACTTTAAAGGTATAAGGAATAAGATGCTTTTCTACCGATATACCCTCACACCTCTGTGCTGGGAGAGGGGAAAAACATGGAGGGGGGGAGTGTGTGGTTGTGGTTGAGTGTCTGAGAGAATTTTTAAATTAAGACGCTTCTTTTTGTCTTTTCAGGTGCTTCCCTCTGTGACGGCTGGCAACTTAAGGAAAGAAGGAGGACGCCCTTCTACACTGTCACACCACTTGCTGGGAGGGAGGGGGGGACTGGAAGTGGAGGTTGAAGTGCGCGTGTGAGAAAGTTTCTTGGTTCGTTGGTGGGGGGTGCTGGCGTGTGGGGTTGTGTGTGACAGGGGCGTCTGGGCACCACGCAGGTACATCGCGCTTTTCCCGGGAGTGTTCGGTTGAGCGTCGCCGAGCATTGTCACTTGGTTGTTGTAGATTGTCACAGGCGTCTCGCCAATGAGCCACGTGGAGGCGGCGGGTCCGGTACGCATGGTGAGTTGTCGCTGGTTTTTCTACCCTTGATGAGGACGCAGAGCTTTCAGAGCGCCTCACCCACCCATCTGCTCATCGGTTGAATCAAATTCACGCTCTCAAGGCGGCAATGATTTTTTTGATTTTATTTTAATCGGTCAGTAAGAACAAAAGTGACATTACAGGTATAAGGAATAAGATGCTTTTCTACTGATATACTTTCACACCACTTGCTCGGAGGGAGAGGGGACTGAAAGGGAGGGGGAAGTGTGTTTGCGTGAGAAAAGTTTGTTGGTTTGTTGGTGGGAGTGGTGGTGGGGTTGTGTGAGTGTGTGTGTGTGTGAGAGTGTGTGTGTGTGTGTGTGTGTGTGTGTGTGTATCAAACAGGGCTTAGGTTGATAACAATATATCAACAGGACCTGTCAAAATTTAATGAGGGGATGTGGCTGGTAACAATAGAACAATAGGACCCTCAAAAATTTGAGGACTGCCTCTGTTTTACAGCAACTCTACAGCTTACTAGAACACTAAATGGAACCGAGGTATTGGTAATGTTATTAGTAACACCTGCACTCTACTATGATAAATCAAAATGTTGGCTGTGACAATCTACAGTTTGGCAACACAAATATTTTACAATTGCACTGCCCACCTTTAATACCGTATATCTATTGTTGTAAAGCACTTAGCTGCATCCTCTTTCAGTGTTTTCCCTGTTCCATATTTTCTTAACATTAGCTTTTTCCCCCTGGCTTTATGATGATGGGCTCAAATATAGGTTAGAGTTGTTGGTTAGGTTATACACACACAATAAGACCTTTCAAAGCTCATTTACACAATGGGTAAGAATGCAGGGCAGATTTTCCAGTTTGCCAAGTACAATAAATTGTTCTTATAGTTTTTTAGGTTTGAATGTACTGTTTGATATTAGAACTTGGATTCTGTATGTTAATTTTAAGATGATAATGATGATGATTTTTGCCATTTCACCGTTTTACAGTATAGCGGTAGTGTTGAGTGAGACAGGAAACATAAGACACCAGGGAAGCCCTGGATTCCATGTGTTTTTAATGTTGTATCTTCTGGTTCGAAGATTTGGCAGCAGCGCGTGTCAATACTTTAAACCAAAACAGCTTTAGGTTAAGAACAATTAGGGCAAAGTAATTTCCCAATATCAATTCAATTGCAGTCAGTATCATAATTTCAATTTCATTCAGTTATGTTGGTTTACTTTGGAGCAGGTGAAATTTTGCTACTATCTGGCCAATTCCTCACATCATCTGAGATCGAGGGGGGTGACATGCAGCAAAGGTCACTTTTGTGGCCACGGCTTTTCTTTAGCAAAAGTTACAATGGTTCACTTTACCTAAACCCTCTGCACAGTGAAAATTTGAGGAAGTCTCAGACTCTGCTCATCATTGTCTTGGCGGAACTATTGAAGTTTTACTTAATCAGCCTTAGCAGTGACATTTCACAATAAGGTAAAAAAATTCCAGTTTGGGTACAGACAGTTACTAAAGAAAAAATCAGGAACTACAAATTCATGAAAAGCTTAGTACTCGCTGAAAGTTGTCAGAGAGACTACTTTCAAAAGAACAAATAAAACATTTTCCCTTTTACAAATTAAAAGGTGAAGTCATAGGCAATAAAACTTCCACAGGTTAATACACTTATCAAATCAACCCAAGTGATTATATCTACTGATTCTTGAGAAACTCAAGAATCCATAAGTAGCACTCCGAAAGTTGTACAACAGTTGCAGAACGGATGCCAATAACTGAAACATCTATTTGCAATAGCATAATGTAGTCCTGTATAACTGTTTATCCAAAAGTTCAGTTAGTAGAAAACGACAATGTACTGACCACATTCACTCCCACTTCCTTTACAACCATGTATTTAAGAAATCACAGCAACAAACAAATTAGCACATGGCTGAATGTGCTGTAACAAGGCACTATAGCAATCTTGCCAGCATTAAAAAGCTGCTCACAAAGAGCAAATCTTGCCCTCGGGTATGTTATATGAAAAGAAAAGAATTAACTAGTTGAGGTTTCAGCTCCAGAACGTCCACGACTATGTTTATTATCTGACAGCAAACAACCCCTGTTTTACTGGAATTTCGTCACAAACTTGAAGAACAAATCCTGGTCTTACCTGGGAAACCAGGGGTGAGTACAATACTGACATTTATAACAAGAAGTTGATTTATTACTTTCTCCAGCTTAAAGTGATCTTATATCAATACATTTAATATGTAGATGTTAGTTTTCTTCACACATTTACCTCTGTTTAACTGAATAAAAAATTCTGTTTAAATGGACATTAGTCAATGGTGTGATATTAATTCTGAGTAACTTTATATTAAAACCACATACACGTATCAACCAGTTTGTTAAGTTTGGGATTCTGGGGTCTATTAAACTCTAAGTCAAAGATATCAACCAGTAAAATACTTGCAGTCAGAAGTTACAGAACAAACGTAATAGATGTTCATAACTTTATTAGATCTTTCTTTCTATATACACAATTAAACATTATAATATATGAACATAGTTGTGTGTACACAGCCTGCTATGTTTTACTATATATGTTTGGCTAAATTTGCATTGATGTATTAACACAGTTTCAAAATACTCCACTACACAGTATAAGTTCTTAATATTAAAATGCAAATTCTGCTTACGTAAAGGAACAGTATCAGCATAATATACTTAAATTACCAAAAGCAGAACTAGTGCGTCTACAGTAAAATGCCCCTGTGACTGATATATTATTATATATGACAATATTAGAATATTAAAACTGAGACATCAGTATGTAAGCAGTATTTTACTGTTGTAGCTGCTCGAGGTGGAGTTTGTCTTAACTATTTTATATACAGTTAGGTTGCTTGGTCCAGTGGTTCTCAACCTAGGGGACCCCTAGGTTGAGTTCTACTACACAAAACTGTGTTCATTGAAAACATCTCTAGTGTTGCTGTTTTCTCGGAAAAATTGGATACATTAACCTCGTTGGGCCAGTTATTTAAATGAAACCATCAGGGGAGATAAGAGGGCGTTGGAACTACCAACAACTTATAGACATCTGGAGGAAGACAAGGGGCCCCAACTGCACACTACTTTTATTAGGAGTCACGAAACCACAATGTTTCAAACCACTGGATTAATCTTTAACAATGAAAATGTGAGACATACATTTTTTTTGTGTTTTAAATGTAAAATCTTAATTGGCAAAGTAGTAAACAATTGCAGCTGTAAAGTAAATGAAATAGAGTAAAAGGTATGAGATTTCTTTATGAAATATTAGAATATGGAAGAATAAAGTAGCAGAATTAATTTAGTGGGAGTTTTGAGGTACTTGTACTCAATTAAAATACAAGTACCTCAAAACTGTGCAGTACTCGAGTAAACTGAGTTACTCTCCATCACTGATGTGCAGAACAAAACATTTTTGTTTATAACAAATGCATATTCTTCTTCTTTGTACCATATGTGTGAATGCATGAGTGTGTACTTAGTACATGATGGCCAAAAGAAAATCACTGATGTGCGATTTGGCTTTAATTCTCTAGCTAGCATCTGTCAGCTATAAGTACTGTAGCAGTGCATTAAACCCCTTTAAAGCAATACTTAGCAACCCTCCCTCCCCCTACTCTCTCTTTCATTCTTTCCTTAGCTCTCATCTGTACAAACTGTTTTACACAGTGCTTTCTCTGGCTCTATTGTTTTCATCATCTTATGTTGTCAGTAGTGTCACTGTTCTCCTGCTGTTTGATTATGTTTTATCTTATCAAGGTGCTTTTGTCTTTTCTGCAGTTGAGCAGTTGTCAGTAACCTAATAACCTCTCTTTGGAGAGGTTTTCTGAATTACACCATGTAACCTTACGACTATTTAGTTCAATCGCATAGGTTTGTTGGCCTTGTCTCAGATGCTTGTCCTTTGGAACTTCTAACCCATTCCGTGCACACATCACTCCATTACTTAGGAACTGTATGAAAATTATCGGTGTGGGGGACTAAATCTTATGTTTCACTTTTCTAAAAAGCCAACACCTGCTCCAGAGTTATTATTTTCTTTAGATCATCTCCTTAAGATGAAAAAACTGCAACAACTTCCACAACATGTCAAAATACAGTTTTAGAGTGGTTCAACTCAGCAATTTTTACATAGCCAAAAAAATCGTATACTAGACATGGAATTTGCAATTGCAGGCATAAAAAAAAAAATATTTTTTTTTTATCAAAGAGCTGCTAAATGATCAGTTGTTACTTGGCATAACGTGTCATGCTTGAACTTGAGTTATATAATAGGCTCCCTTTATATGACACTTTTTGTCTATAAATAATCATTTATACCCATAAAGATGCAGTTTATTCTGTTTGTCAAAACTGACAAATTGACCCTATGAGCTATCACCTAATCCTGACCCACTACCTCCCAGCTAATAATTACTGTACAGTCCCTTAAAAGATCCTTTCAAAACATTTTCAACATATTCTTGTTCTATAATCCATATGTTTTACTTTGCCAATTTTCAAACATTTCAGTGAAATGTACACATGATGCATGTCAACCTCTGGTGACACTTTTATTTCCTTAATTTCCTCTTCCTTTGTCTTTCCTTTAGTTCGCTATATCAATTAAAAGAGACAAGGGAGACAAGAGGCAAATAGAAATGGATGAATAGAAAGGGGGAAAGGAGAGAGATAATCTGCTGGAACTGAATGGTTTAGAGGAAAATAGAACTTTATCAGTCTGACCTGTTAGATGTAATCCTTTGCTGTTTTTATATTTTGGATCTTCACTCTCCAATATTCTCTCCAAATTACAACTACCTTCATGGTAATCCCACATTGCTGTGGCCTACATTACACTTCACCCTGTGTTTGTGCGTGGGTGCGTGTGTCTGACTGAGTGCAATGGAACCGGACAATTGCGGTGGCGGTGATGAGACAGTCAATCAAAATGGATATCAGATATGATCAAATCCAATCACTCAGAAAGGTGGTCACACGTTCAGCAGTTCAGATTTGAAGTTTTCCTGGATTACATGACCTGAAAAGCACAACCCTACCATATAATTTCATGTCTTCTTATGAAATTAGTGCTATACTGCTCTCTGGTGGTCAGAATTTGCATAGCACCTAGAGCAACCCTCTAGAGGAAAAGTCAGGGAATCAACAAAGTCAGTACAATTCATCTTCTTGGCAACACAAATGTCTGTACAAAATTTCGTGGCAATCAATCGTCTAGTTGTTAAGATATTTTAGTCCAGACCAAACTGGGGGCCCAACCGATTGACAGATCAACATTACTATCCTTAGAGCCATGCCACTAGCAAGGCTAGAAATACTGTATTAAACCATACTACTACTTCCTGTCACAAATACTTTTTGTGGTGGCCACAGCTATTATGCGTTAGGTCAGAGGACTTCTATTGAATTAAGCCTAAAGTACATGTGAACCAAGACATATGTGACACAGTTAAAGATAAATCAAGAATTCCACCGACTCAAACATAAAGCTAAAAATCCAGTAGTACCACAGCTATGCTCCATCTAATTTTTTGATTCTTGTCCTGTACTCTCCATATGACTGTCTTCAATGTCTTCAGAGGCCAAAGGTGGTGGAAAGGTGGGGTGGATGTCAGGTGAATTATGGATTGAAAATGAACCCTTTGGTGGTCCTGGTGTTGCAAGGCTCATATCTCGACTGCTTTTCCGCCAAATGTGAGCTTTTATATTCCTCCCAGGGACCATCGGCAACCCTCCGTCCTCTTCGACCAGTCCGTCAAACACTGCTCCCAGACTTTGTCGTATTCTCACACAGAAGTGCGGGCAACTGAAGGTATACAGAATGGGGTTCAACACTGGATTCAAGAATGCAATGGTTGTAGCTAGGGGCAGCCCCACTTCCACTAAGTTAAGATTGTTCCTCCAGTGCTGGGCTGTCAGTTCAATCGTGCAGAAAATGTGATATGGAGCCCAGCACAGTGCAAATGCTGCAATCACAAATGTCACCATTTTAATGAAGCTCTGGGAGAGCTGGCCCTGATTAGTCTGATTGGAGGTGGTGGTGGACAAGGTAGTAGGTGTCAAGGTTAAAAATGGATTAGAGGCCAGAGGCTTGAGAAAGATACTAGAATTTTTTGTGGTTGTAGGGGTATTTGTAGTTCCTGAAGCTCTGTCTTTGTTTGACACAGTCACTGCATTAGTTAGTCTGGTGGTGCTCTGCTTCCTCCTCTTGCTCCTGTTCCTCAGGTTGAGACCTATTTGGATGTAGCTCCCTGCAATCACCACCAGGGGAAAGAGGAATGCTAGCAGCAACTTGGAGACGGCTGTTGCTGCCTGCCTCACTTTGCAATCTCTCTCCAGAGTGGCTTGAGAGGATAAAATCAAGGCAAAATTATGATAGCACAAATTACCCCCATCCGATCTCTTAGTAACTGAACGGAATACAGTGTAAGGCAATGTATTAATTGCTGCCCATAGCCAACCCAATACACACACCTTCCAAGCTCCTGCCACTGACCGATGATTCTGGCTCCACACTGGCTTGACGACCAGAAGTAATCGGTCCAGTGAAATGGCTGCCAGCAGGAAGGCAGACACAAACATGTTTAAGAAGAAGATGGAAGCCTGTGTTTTGCAGAGTGGGTTGCCGAGCTCCCAGCTGTGGGAGTAGTAAAGGTAAGAGGTGAAAAAGGGAAGTGTCAGGGTGGCCAGGAAGTCAGACATGGCCAGGTTGAGCACCCAGACAGAGGCTACGGTGCGATGCCGCAGGCGGAAGCCAACCACCCACAAGATCAGGGCATTCTCCAAAATCCCCAGGCAGGAAACCAGACCGTGGATGCAAACCACTGCCCAATTGGCCTCTCTGTTGTTGTTGAGGCTGTGCCTCTGCATGTCCTGCAGCAGGGGGCAGAGGAGATCTCCCTTGGTTGTGTTTGACATTCGTGCTCTGAAAACCCCCCCCCCAAAAAAACAGTGATGACACAGATGGAGAACTGATCAGAGGTACTGGTAAGGTAATCACAAAAATTAAAACAACAACATGACTGACATGATTACAGATGACGAATACTCTTGAACATTATAGTACAGCCTTTCAAGTTGCATAATGACACACTAACATAACAGCTGTCCTTGGGTTACACATGCAATTGAGACTTTTCAGGTGGAAACTGTTTCACATACCAGCAATTAGTTGTGCGCCCTTATCTGACACAATACACTAAAAACACTATAATATATGGGTGTACTGTGTTTCTTTTGTTTCTTTGGAAAACCAAGTGAAAATCAGTGAAAATCAAATGAAAAGAAATCTTTTTGTCTGTCTGTCTTTTTGATAAAAACATGTCAAAGCTTGTTGCTGTGGTCTAAACACATAATTAATTGGTTAAGCAGTACAGTCTGGGAATGTAGTGCTTAGATATGGGCATGCCATATCTGTTAAGAGTGAAAAACCTATCAATGCCCTGTCACCCAATGCAAAGCACCCCAGAGTGTCTCCAAAGAGTGAGGGATGAAACGAAAATCTGCTTGTCACTAAGGAAATAATAAGTCAGGAATGAACTAATATAATAGCAAGGCTATTGGTTATAAGCATTAGCTTAGTTGGCATTAGATTTGAAGCTGGCAGCACTGATTAGCGGGTAAGTCGCCAGAATTATGAAGACTGACCTGGTGGGTTGCATGGTTGGTAGTGACTGTATGTCACACTGTTTTCATTGCTGCAAGTCCCGTTAACTGAGAAAAAAACCTCTGAACTCTTGTTCTGAGACACACAACACTAAAGAACAAGACAAGAACGAGAATACTTTGTACTCTGCTGGTATAATAATGCTTAGCTCAACTAAGCTCACCCGCCGCATAAAAAATAGAGAACCAGTAACGTTTTGTTGGATTCTGGCACCAGTACTAGGGAGCGTAACATGTGACAAGAGGAGAACTTTAAACAACAGAAGTTGAGTTGATAAAAGTGGCAAGTGTATCTGTGAGACTGTCCTGTAAAAAAAATTAAACTATAGGTAGTGTGTGCAAGCAGTTCATTACAACTCATAGTTACATTGTATTGTTAGGCGACCTCTAGCGGCAGTAGTAATTATGTCAGGAAGTCAGGTGGCGATACTTTAACAGAGGTAGCCACTTTTTATTTCCCACGTGAAACCAATAGTCAGTGTTGTCTCTTTTAGTCATGACCGTTCCCCAACCTTAACCACTTGTTTACTATTGTAACCATGACAATGAAGGTCCTCCAACTTTATGGATGTACTTATTCTAACCCAAACCACGAATTTTCCCTAAACCTAACCAAGTAGGTATTGTGCCTAAACCTTACCGAACTGTGACGTTCCACAGCCTTAACCTCCTGTTTATTATTGTGACCATGACGGCAAACGTTCAGTAAACATGTCACAAGTAAGCTCCCAATGGTCGTATCCGAGGGTAGGGACAAACGATCTATATGGCCGTTTAGGTTGGAGGATTTACTGGTATTTACTTACAGTAGCATGTTAGCAGCACTAACGTGAGCTAACGTTAGCGAAGCTAATATGGAGATATATGCCTGTTGTTTCAGCTGACCTACACAGCACATTATCAGGTGATATGATAGCATCAAAACAGGTTCATATAGGGGTACGTTTTAAAGTTAATTGCAAGGACATGCTTACACGTGGAGCATCTAGTTATCACTAAATACTGTAGAATAAAAATTTGACTCTTTAAATTAAATGTTACATCTATTCTTACATACAGCCATGGTCACTTACTTAGTGACATCCCCTTACACTGACTGCCTAGATGAGGTGAACACAGCACTGTGTCTGCACCTGAATACAAACATGTGGGCCAATATATCCATGACACAATGCTGATGTCACTGCTTCCCCCTCAAGTGTAAATTACATATATAGTCATAAATCAGTGGATTTTGTTTAAAAAAATTTTGAGTTGTAAATGTCTTGGTGTGACAGCTGCCTTTAAAATTAAACACTGAGAACGTGAATAACCACAACCTGAGAAGGAGATGGTTGTGGGAAACACTGACCATACAGTAGAGAAGGAATAAAGGTCAATCTGAGCCACTCAGGAGCACAACTGCTGCTCCAAGCACCACACTGTTAAATGTTCATTTTTATTTTCATTAATACTTCCTTTTTAGAAATGGAATTTCATGAACACTGAGTTGTGTACGATGGCTCAGTTTGCTAACTTTAGTGCCTGGCCAACTGTACATGTTTCCATGTGTAGAAGCGCACTTACTGTTGGAATTTACATTAAAATTGCAGTTGGCTCTCTATCTCTACTTGTGTTTAACTCTGTAATTGCTCTGTTTTAGCCGCTCTGCTTTTTGGGTGCTTTTAGGCCTACAACAACAACAAAATATGAATAACAATGAGAACTGTATAAGATTTGTAATGTATAATAGTATATTGTATAATAAAATGTTTAAAAAAAACACGAACAGCGCCTTAAGGCAAGAGGAAGATCAAAACCATAACAGTCATCATTATAACATGCTGATGACTAGAGCAATAATTATAGTTTCTCAAAAGCTTCAGACTTCGTGCTGATGTGATCACAACCACATTCAAACATCATAATACTGTGAACTGAATTCATTTACAAGTTTAGGTAACACTCACCTCGATGTAAGGTAACACCCACAGAGAAGAGACAAAAGTCAAAATTTTGCTTTCTTCCTCTTTGTCTTACTGTTACAGACACTCATCCCTCCAGTTCTGTATATGCTGATAGATTGGGTCAGTGAAATATGACGTGTGACAAATTTTTTTGTCTGTCCTACGTCATCATGCCAAACCTGGACTTGTGTGAACTTGTTCCCGACACCTCAGTCTGTGCTGTAATTTCCATGATGATAAACTGCATCAACAAAGTGCAGTCTATATATGGAAATTTTCCCACACAGACATCCTTTGTGTCGTTAAACAAATAGTCGTGATCTGTTTTCAACTAGAACAACAACATTCGCATACTATTTACTTGGTAGCTCATTGTATCTATTAGAGCAAAGTGTGACGGTAGAACTGCGTGTTGCTTCGTGGTTACAAATGTCTCTGTCACCATCTGCTGGTGAACACTGCTAAAACACTTCTCTCCATCAGTATGCCAGTTTTGTGTGTTTCTAGTACAGGGGAGGTCAAAGATGATGATTCCCTGTCACTATGTGTTACTTGAACAGTGTTTATCTGTAGGGTACTGCACAGCTCCACTGAAGCAGTTCAGAGTTCTTTGCTTTCAAGGCTCAACAATAGTGCTAATGAGCAGTTGTGGAGGAAGTATTCAAATGCTTTACATAAATAAAAGTAGCAATATGCAATATAAAAATACTACATTACAAGTGAAAATCCCTCATAGAACATTCCCTTAAGTGTAAGTACATAAATATTATTAGCAAATTTCACAAAAATAAAACTGTGAGTATTACTATTGTGTATTAAATTAGTAGCTTATTATTACTGGTGTATTAATGTCTTAGCAGCATTTTTCTGTTGTAGCTGATTGAGGATACAATATAACAGTGCATCATGGTTTGTAAGTTAATTCCTTATATGTGAAATTGTAAGTTTAAGTGGTGTAAATGGTACAATATTGCCCTCTGAAAAGTAAAAAAAAGCATAAAAAGGAAAAACTTCAGTTCAAATAGCTCAAATTTTGACTTAAGCACAGTACTTGTGTAGCTACATTTCTCATTGTTAATAAGGAATATGGATTCTTCCTGAGAGGATCCTTTGGCTGATTAAAATTTATTACAGTTTTTGACCAGTGCACCCAATTTAGGTACAAACATGACGGCTTCATTTGGGCTCCACCGGTTATCTCACATTTGTTTGAAAACTCAAATATCCATTTCCAGACATCTTGTATAGCTGACAGATTTTACTACATGGTAGTCGGCAAAAGACGACTCATCGATGTAGTTTATGATTGTGATTAAATCTGTACCCATCAATATATTTTAAAAACAATTGAAAAAATTACTGTGTATGTGAAAAATGTGACTCGTTGTGACGAACCCACAGAGAATTATCATCATAATCCACAGCTCCCCTGATCTTAAGGAAGCATTTTAGCAACTATAAGCTAATTGTTTTGGTTGGAGAGGCTCTCAACTTTACCATTTGATTCTCAGTGCTCTCATCAACCTCCTTTCCAGCAGCAGGCAGCTATTTTCAATGAAAAAGCTCTTGAAACCCACTTTTCCTGCTTAGCACCAAACAGCAGACAGATTAAGTTAGCAGATTAAGCTAGCTGTTGAACATTGTGAAGAATTTAGAAGCTAAGGAGCCAGATATATTTCCCTCAGGAGTTGGTAGAGACGAAACAGAGCTAAAAGAAGAGTTAATATTGGACTTACATTCATCAGGTGGACACAAACACAACACAAAAAAATTCTTATGTTGCTCTGTGTCTGCAGGATGTGTAAATTGCTAACAACTGTGCTTTATCAACTATGCTATATCAATTTGATAATAAAACAACAAACTAAAAACAAACCTGTCTTAAATTCACATTTCAGATTGTAAATGAGCAAATTAGTCACCAATCTATCCAAAATCCAGCTGGATTTCATTCGGACTTACAACTCTTTCTAACATACAGAAGATCAAATGCGTAACAATGTCAGAAAAAGTGTCTAGCAATTGGAGCATGTTAGAGGATGGGATGAGATGTTTTTTACTCTGCTTGTGTGAATTCTGTGAATTCTCTCTCGGGAAATGAGCAAAATTTAATCATCTGCTTAACCAGAATGGTTATTTTTTTGTGATTTGTACACTGGTATATTTTATATAGACTCCTTATATAGGCTGTAATAAAGAGTGATGTTGATTAACTGTTAGTTACTGTCAGGTAGGCTACCGTTAGAACAGTTTTCTTACCTGACTATTGGCTACCACCTAGCCAATGCAGATTTAAAATTAAAACATGATATGAAAATAGATTGCAGGTGGAGCAAGTGTGCGAAACTTTCACAGAAATAGAGCGTTTTTTTCGAACAAGTGACATGTCGCTCAGCCTGTTCATTGACTCATGAGCAGGTTAGGACATCTTCGGTGGGAAAAATCGAAACAATCTGATGTTCACTTGCTCACTCATCCGCATCGCGTCCAGTTAGGAATCAGTGTTATGAGTTTGTGTGGAGCTGATCACAGTCAAAACTTCTAAGATACTGTGTACAGCCATAGGTTCAGCAATGACCGGAAGGGTCCCGTAATGATTGCTATTATTACGTGTTTTTTATTTTATTTTAATTGTGTAAGTAAGACAGCTTTGGAGGTGATGAAATGCATCTTTGACATAGTTAGGGTAATGCCAGCTGCCCTTGCTTTCATTCTTTGTGCCAAGCTAGGCTATACACTTCACAGAGGTACGTCTAAATGAAATTGCACAGAGATGAAATTAGTAGCTATTTATCTCATGGTAAGACTGTAAAAGTCATTTAGATATTTTCCCAAAATTTCAGGTTTAATTGTATACTGTTTCATACAATACTATTTTCTTACACTTCTTTGTTATTTCATCTTCTGCTTTTTTTTCCTTGTTCCATCCTTCATTTTCACTTTAATTAAATTTTCAACATAAATCATTTTTCTGCCCTTTTCAGCCACTCACAATAGGCCTGCTCTCTTTACCACTGCACTCTCTTTCCTTCCTTGGTGCTCTTTGGACCTGTAGATCTGGGGGGAGATGGGGCAAGGTACAGCTGGAGGTCAGGTTACTTAAGACTGACTTAAAATTCCTTTGATATGTACATATCAAAAGAGTTTTAAGGCAAGGCACCAGGCTTTTTTCAGGAATGTTGTAAGGAACTACACCTTCTGGGCGGCTGCAATAAAACACTTTTTGCCCTGTTTATCATAACCTCATTTTATGTTTTTAAGTATAACACTAGGAGATAAGCTAGTGCGACTTAAAGGAAAAGTAATTTATTTGTGTTATGTCATATCAACCAGGTGAGACCTGGCATCATACTTCCAGAAGCAATCAGCGCCTATCACATCAAGATGATTGTACCTTCATAATTTCAGTGAAACATTTGTAATTTGGCAAGATATGAAAACAAGAAACTAAAGCTGTGAACCTAATTTACTCATCTATAATTTGTGAAGTAAATTTTATACCTATGCTCCCAAGAAATTTTGTTAACTCTTGTGTGGTATTTATGATGGAGAGAGAAGGAACAAACAAACTCACAAGTTTGAATTTTATTTATAGTATATGCCAATACACAAGTCTTTGGCAGTAAAGATAAGGAAAAAACGATACTGAGAAAATGTGGGGAATGCTGGGAGGATTGCAAGAAGTTAACTTGCCTCACCTTTGTTTATGCAATAAAAATATTATCACCACATTGCTATCTGATTTCAGTTGTTTTTGACCAATAATGTGACGAGGAAGTTAGCATGCACACATGTGCGCACACAAACGCACACGTTGGTTCCTTCTTACATGTTCAAGTCTCCACCCTCCATTATACACATACGACTCGTATTGTATATATTTAGCTGTAGAGGGGTAGTGGGCTGCATGTTACACTTTCACTGAAGTCATCATATCAGAGAAACATCAAGGTAAAATTGTATTTCAAAGTTCAATTTTGTTAATTTAATTGATAAGGTACTGACATTGCGAATTACCTTAAGTGTTTCTTCTCAAGCAAAATAATTTTAAATATTTGATATTTTTGTAGACTTAGAAATTGATTTTAAAAAAAGATTTTTTTTTAAAGGGAAAGGGAATCAAATAATAATAAAAAAATATATATATATAGTTAGTATATTAAAAATAAAGTTTTCATTTAAACTATGTTATGTACAGGACTGTACACACCTTTAAGTTGTTTTTCTTTTTGGTATATTAACACCTTATTCCATTGTTTGTTGCAGTTTTATTTGATGAAATTCTGCATTTTGTTGCAAATACTGCTTTATGAGAGTTGGAACCCATTGTCCAGATGGCTTTAAGTTCAGTAGTTGCATAATCAGTTTTTAGAAATTTGTGTGACTAGCAAATAAAAGACAAAATAAAAGTGCAATAGTACGTCTGGTTGGGAGTGACACAATCGTGGGCTAAATGTGTGTCTTTACATATGGACTTAGTTTAATGTACTGAACTTAACCTGCCACCATCTGCCTGGGTTTAAAATAGAAAATCTTAATTTCTGTAAAAAGCACCAGAGTATTTGAAAGAATTTTAAAAATCAGCATATGCTGTATGGAATGATTTGAACTTCTTTCACCTTCTCCTTTACATATTTTGTATTGTGGCTGATCATTAAAAATTCTCATAACGATCTGTTCCTGAGCATTTTCCTTTTCCTGTGTTCTTATGTACAGTGGGGTCCAAAAGTCTGAGACCATTTAAGTGGTCTTAGACTTTTGGACCCCAATGTATCCTCCAGAAGCATTTGCCAAAATGAGCATACACAGTCAGAAGATAGGTCAATTGAACCACATTAATTAACAGTAATTTTCCAGGATTTGTCCTCTAACCATCCTGATAATTGATAAGGAGTCATTTATTTTGTCCCTGTAGATTAATCATGACCTCCATGCTGGGAACAGCCCTGCTGGGCTTGGCCCTGTTGGCAGGGCCCACTGTAGCCTTTTTACCCATCGGGGGTGGGACGTCGACTCATGTCAGCATTACAGGAACAGCTCTATTGCAAAAAGTGACAGAGACATGTCGGGCAGTGGCTGAGGCAGCTGGTCATGAGTTCAACCCCATGGTAGGATGGAATATATTTATTTTAAAAAAACCAAAAAAAAAAAAAAACCCCACACCCCTCCATTTTTAAGGGAATCAGTCTTTTCTGCTTCCAGGGTTCTTCTCCTGAGGAGCTGGTTCAGGCCTGTCTAGGACCCACAGCAACAGGAGAGGTGTCAGGTGCCAATTTTCACTCTGCTCTTCAAGAAATATACACCCAGAATGGATTGTTAGACCGTGACTTTTCCAACAGGTGGGAGAAAGATTGAAACAAAAACAGTTATTAAAAAGCAATAAAGTAATGGGACAGTGTGTGATGCAAAGTTTTTATGATTTGCCTGAACACTTACCAAGTTATTACTTATGAAAAATTCTTTCAGTGCTCCGTACCACTTCAACTCAGAGACCTTCCTGGAGGGACGTTGGCTAATTACGGAGGGCATGGTGGCCATTAAGGCCAACATTCGCGGAGAGAACTTCCGGGTGGCCAGAGAAACACTGGGCAGAGTCCTTCATACACTGCAGGTGAGACAACTAGACATGAAGTTAAAAAAAGAAAAATCAGAAAAAGGAACCGGTATAACAAACAGTTACAGACTTGAAGACAGAATGATCAAGGTTAAAGGAGGCGGAGAATAAGTTGGGGGGGGGCGATTACAAAAGGAAGAAAATATTTAAAATGTTGACTTTACTGTGTTTAAATACTGAATATGAATTCTGCCCATGTGTATGTATAAAAATGTTAATGTGTGTGTTTCCATGTATTGTCAGGACTTCTACAGCCACAGTAACTGGGTGGAGCTGGGACACACTGAGCCATACAACAACCTCATACGCCTAGATCTGCCACTGGAGAACCTGGCAGGTATGTGTATGAGCATTTGTGTATTTATCATACCCTTTAGGAGAACTATGCATACATTTCTGGGGGTTGAGTAGAGTGTCATAAAGTAGACATTACACCATGGCCATGGAGAGCGCTCAATTCTGATTGGCTGGTGGGTGTGCAATATTTTCAGATAACGACACAGTAGTCCAATCTGTTCAAAATTAAATTAGAATTAAACTAAAGTATTACCTACTGTGCGTTTACCTGGCTTTTCTAATGATTTTACTAGTAAACATCATTTCAAGAATTACAAACAACAAAAATTTTACTTTTGGAAAATCTAAGGGGAATAATCCACTCAGTGGTTATGAAAAATAAAACACTCCCAGCCACACAGGTTTTTGTGGATTATTGTAAGATATACTGACAAACATCAGCTGGCAAGTTATGAAATCAAGCGATGCACAGAAACCTTGGTCTGGAGTTAGAGGTATTACTTATCCAATATCTTATTTGCACTTTGCTTGTGTAGATGTCAACACTGCCACCTGCAGTGACTGTGCAAGTGGAATATGCCCCAATCCCATCCTCCCAAACATCCTTCAAGAGAAGAAACTTACATCAGGCTACATGGGAATCATTTCTTCTGCCAAGCCTAAAGGTATCAGTGACAACCTCATCTCCAAACCATATTCAAATACATAGGCCAAATTCATTCACAGTCAAAGGAACAGAAGGCTAAGAGGCCCATAGTCACTGACAAGTTACCACTACTATGTGTGCTGATGCCTAGTCATCAAAGTCCACTACATTAACTGATCAGAAGGGGGTCAGTTGAATTGTTATATTTGTCTCTTATCTGTCCCATTAATATGTAGCAGTCACTTCTTACAGTTACTCCCTGTGATCGCCAGTTTTTACACTTTTTTTTTTTAAAGTTGGCACAAAAAACAAAAACAACCTACAATACATTTTTTTCATATCTGTTAACCAGTGAGCTTTGTTACCTTTGGACTAGGCTAGGCTAGCTGTTTCCCTGTTTGCAGTCTTTATGCAATGCATGGTAACTTACTGCTCATTGCAGGTTCATATTTATTGTACAGATATGAGAGTGGTATCAATCTTTTTACCTGACTTTTGACGAATATGCACATTACCCACAATTTCAAACTATTCCTTTTAAACTCTACAGGGAATCTAAATATTATGGTTAACCAATAATTAACATACATCACTTCTGTTACTCAGACATTCAAGTTCCCCCAGTATTTATTGGGTTTTAATAAGGCATCTAAATCCACATGCAACACTAATAAACCAGTAATAAATACCTCCAGTCATCCATAAGGCATTGCAATCTATCGATAAAAGAACACTTGACAGGCCTAAGTGCACTATAAATGACCCAGTTTGACCTAACCCTCCTGTCCTGTGCCAGGTAAATGTAGCCATGGCGGTGCAGCTGACCTGACTGTCACAACAGTTCCTCGTGGTGGTATCAACAAAGATGAGCGTCGCCCTGACAACATGGCCCTCCACAATGCTGCTGTGAATGCAGCCACAGCTGCAAGCCTTCAGCTACTGGAGGACATCCGGTTAGCTGCTGGGGACAGTGACTTTCTGAGGTATGGTGGTCATTAATGCATTAATGAAAGAAAGCATTTGGAAGAATAAAAACAAACATTCTCTCTCTCTCACACACAGAATGATGGGGATTGCTCGCTCATCTGTCCTGTGCTTTGTTATTGACACAACTGGCAGTATGTCTGACGACATCAATGAAGCCAGGGCAGTTGTTAACAAAATCATTGACACCAAAAAAGGAACACAGGATGAGCCTTCTGAGTACATCCTGGTGCCCTTCAATGACCCCAGTATGAACTCCTCTACCCTACTAGTCATGTTTAGGAAACCATTAGTGTTAGACACTTTACAATGGGATAAGGCCATAGCATGTTATATATGTAATGCTTGACGGTATAGCTGTAATCCTAGTCATATATTTTAAGTGTATGATCTGTTTTACAGTAGATCAAGAAAATTGTGGTTCATATTCTAAAATCTGCAGTCAGTGGTTCTGTAGGGTTAAAAGTGGAAAAAATGTGTTTTTTCTTTAAATTTTTTTTTTTTTTTTTTTTTTTAAATGTAGGTTTTGGACCTATGATCAGGACAACAGACCCAGAAAAGATGAAAAAAGAAATCTCTAAACTTAAAGCAAAAGGAGGGGGTGATACCCCTGAGATGTGTCTGTCAGGACTTCAGGTACTAAAGCTATGATTATTGTAATATTATAACTAAGATGGTGATTAATTGAGCAAAAATTCAGATATTTTTAATGGATCTCTGAAAGACTGGTGATTCAGAATGAACCGATCCTTATTTTATTTCTCCAGCTGGCTCTCACTGGTGCCCCAGCCTCCTCCCATATCTATGTTTTCACTGATGCTCCAGCCAAAGACATCGCCCTCAAGGACACGATTCTTGCTCTCATCAGCAGCACCAAGTCAACGGTAAATACTGACACCAGTGATGACTAACGTTCAGTCTATTTATGTGACTGTAACTTGAAAAACTGGGGGTGTAATCCCCACAGGTGTTATTCTTTCTTACTGAGGCCGGGAGGAGGAGACGCCGTTCCGTCAGAGCTGCTTCCTTTGAAGACTACAAGGACCTGGCTCTGGCCTCTGGAGGCCAGGCCATCCAGGTGTCCAAGAGACAGCTGCCTGAGGCCACAGATATCATCCTCGACACCTCTACTTCAGCTCTGGTAGGACTCTGCAGTTCAACTAGTTCATCCAGTATAAGCTAAAGCGTGTAGCAGGCCTTCAGTGGTTGAACCAGCATGGGGGAAAGAAATCATTCATCCACCCCGCTCTCCATTTTGCCTTAGGTGACCGTCCTTCAGCAAGCAGGAAACCCTGGGAAGGAAGAGACTTTCTCCTTCGTGTTGGACGAATCTCTTCATAACGTCACTATATACGTCACAGGACCATCCATTACTTTTACACTGACCAACCCTGCAGGTAGCTCGCCAGTCTCAATGTAATGTTGCACCAGTTTGAGACTTGTTGAATGTCTCTCTCTCTTGCTGAGAACATTGTTGCGATGACGCTTGCTGAACAGGTGTGAGCCAGACCAACACTGAAGCCAATGGTAAACTAGGGACCATTAAGACTGTGGGCAACCTGAGGAGAATGTATCTCAATGCTGACAAGCAGACAGGAACCTGGCAGATCAACATCAAATCCAACGAACCATACACTCTCAAAGTCACAGGTCAGATACGGCATATTTGTTAATTACACATGCACTTTCTGCATAATAGCACTGTTGAAATTATATCTTCTTACACATAGCTTGATTTGCAGATTAAAGTGTTTATCACTGGCATATTTATTCCCACTGCTTCCTGTCCATGCGAAGTTTGAAGACTAATACTTCTTCTAGACTCAGAATTTCCAGAGTTTTTTGGGGATTCACTGAGTTCTTAGTGTGTATCTGTATTTACTGTAAGTGTGTGCGCTTGTGTTTTCAGGCCAGAGTACGATTACGTTTATCTATAACTTTGTGGAACGATTCGAGGGACCTCACCCCGGTTATGCAGTACTTAGTGGGCATCCGCATACAGGTAACATGCAATATAATCAATTTTACCATACAACAGCAGTATATTCTGTACACCCCCCCCCCACCACCCCAAATCATGGATCAAGTTCTCATTGTTTAAATAGTATATCATAGTCATGATATCAAACAAACATTTAAAATTATTATCTGAGATATGTGATAGCTAGACATTAAAAAGTTAAATCAGTGTAATTTATTGCCCTACATGTGTTGTCTGAGGCAGGTGCCCACTATGTGGTCTCTGCATTACATCATCTATTGGTAAAAAGCAATTAGACTTCTAAAAAAGGTCTATGTTAAGTGACTGCTCCCCTCTGCAGTTCCCCTTTACTCTACAAGTTGTCTTACCATCTTCTCTCTCATCTTGGTTTTTTTTTCTACAAAAAGGGATTGCATGGACCAATCACACATTTAACTAAATGATGAAACACCAAGGCTTCTTTCCACCACTCATGCCAAAATTATACAGCATTTACTCCTGAACCAACCAACCACTTTCAGCTATAAAAATGAGTTTCCCTCTCGTTCTTCATCCTACCTTGCTTCTCTACTCTGGAAACCCAGGCCAGCCAGTCACCATGATGCTTTCAGTAATCGGAAGGAAAGGTCCGTCCTCAGTGACTGTTGGAAAAGTCAGCCTTGTATCCGTGTCTGGTCCTGATGCTATGAGCAACAGCACAATGACTGACATGGGCAACGGAGACATCCTGGTGACTGCTGATGTGGTCCCTAAGGGGGAGTTTTTGGTCATTCTGGAAGGAACAGACAAAGTGTCAAACAGTGAATTTCAGAGGCAGTCTACAACCCAGATGTCCGTCTCCAAAGTGAACTTCCAGGTTTGTCGCTTCACGTCTTCCTCACAACATGTGTACCCAGTCATGCAACTTTTGTCTGATGGATGACAGAAATCATGGGGTTAGAAAAAAGGAATACCTGTATCTAAAACAAATATAAATCCAGTTTATTTAGTATAACAAATGGAAGAATATTACTGCTTTTGCAGAATTCTTTTTGTGGAGTATAAGAGACATTGCACCTGTTCACCTGTTTCTTTTGCACCATTTTCTCTCTAGGTTGAAGTGGACAACCGTGTGGAGCCAGGAAGAGCCTTCAGGTTCCCCTTCAGTGTAATGACCCAGGGTTCTGGTGGTCAGTACTTCATCAGCGCCAGAAATGACAGAAACTTCCCCATGTCCTACCCAACCAGGTGAGGGCAAGCAACAAAAAAACATAACCACACTTAGCCTGGCCTAGCTTCTATCCAACAGTAGCAAAATCCACCTACCAGCACCTCTACAGCTAGATCCTATTTGTCACAGATGATGGAAGCAGCACAGGCAAGGTGGACCCAAACAGACACACAGGCAGACTAATGCAGTGAAGCAGCTTTAAATAAGCTAAAACACGCTTACAGTCAGACAGGTTGACAAGATGGCAGGCAGGTATTCAGGTACAGACAACAAGGAAAGCTAGTTGATTACAAGTGAAAATAGGTGAGTAAGTGGAACCAGAAAAAGGTCTAGAGACATCTGGTGGGAGGATGGAAAACGGCAGGTAATCAGAAAGGTGGGAAACACACAAGGGCAGGAAGTGAAACAACAAACAGATGCACAAGGAAGGTGTATTCAATATAAAACAAGAAATAATCCAGGGATGAAGTCACTCAGAGGGGCAGATCGTGATACCGTTTGTTCAACCCACACAAAAACCAATGTGTAAACACAGGGTTACGTACCATATTATTTTTTGGCTCTGAGCATTTACCAGACAGTCAGCAAAGACTTCAAGAAGTTACTGGTCCTGGCCAAGAAATAGTCTCACACAAAACTGTCCATAAAATGGTGAACTATCCCTTTTACACTTCTATTTTTGTGTGGATTTCACAAATGATATATAATGTGTTAATAAGTGCTCTTTAGAGGTGCTGGTAGGCAGATTTCTCTCTACCATTGGACTGAGCCATGCTAGCTAGCTGCTTCCCCCTATTCCAGTCTTTGTGCTAAGATAACCGGTTGCTGGCTGTAGCCTTACAAATGCCGTGAATACTATATATGGAAGTGGAATTGAACAAGTATATTTCCCAAAATGTCAAAGTATCTCTTGTTGTCTTATCTCTATGTTCCTGTACACTAAAAATCACTGGGTCAAAACTGACTCAACATTGGGTAGAAAACCACCCAAGATAAGGGGTTGTGTTGATCCAGTGACCCAACTCCCCAAGACCAACACTGGGTCACAACAACTCATTGGTACTGGAATCCAGTTAACCCAGTATTGTGTCGGTGCTATGTTGACCCCACGCCGAGTCACACTCATTGTTAGTTTTTTGGGGAAAGTTACATCTGTGTGGAGGAACATGTGCAACCTCAACCACCAATTGGAGCAAAGATTAGGGCGAGTCACGTGTTATTAATCCACCCAAAGGCATTACTTAACCACAAGCTGCCTACCACAATAAATACTCACCCTCTACTATTTTTAAATTTAATCAAAATTAATTGTATAGATTGCACACAATTCAGTTCCTGTAACCAAGAAGGGTATTCATCTCTCTTGTCTCAACAGCCTCACCTTGACAACTGGACAATACACAAATGCTACGTTGACTATTACATCACCTGCCGATACACCATCAGGCACTGACGTCACTCTGACTTTGGAAGCCAAATCCTCCAATGGTGTCGACACCAATTACGTCATTCTGAGAATGTCTGTTGTTACCAAGGTAATCACACACATCCTGGATTATAGATGGAAAGAGTGAATAAATGAATAAAATTTTCACCATAGCCATAGAACAAATGCACTTCTTTAAAAGTTATCCAAGTATCCTACAGATCTAAATTTTCCTTTGCTTTGATTCATGCAGAAATTTCCCACCTTTCTTTTCTGTTCTCCGTCCAGATTACAGATTTTGTTCAGCCTTTGTGTGAAGTGGTCAGTGTGCTGGCTGATGATTGCCCCAAAGATGTGTCTCAGTGTGGACCTTTCCAGTGGGAGCTCTCAGCCAACCTTACTGACGGAAACGGCACAGGGATAGAGAGCATCTCCCTGCGACAGGGTAATGGAACCCTGTCACACACCTCCCTGAGTGCTCCCATCATCCAGGCGAACTACAACGCTTCCTGCTGCTCACAGATTGTTGAGTTTGTGGCTTTAGATAAAGTTGGCAATGTGGGAAAATGCTATCACTCAATTGTTCGTTCAGGTGGCCCTCCTGCCTTAATCTTGTCGCTACCACTATGGTTGTGCCTGCTGCTGTCTGCCTTTCTAGAGAGGCCCTGAAGGGCATAGGTTAGGTTGCTCATGTCTGTACGTTGCATCAGGTATTGGATACATTGTTTATAATTCTAAATGATTTAAAACAATATTCCTCTGCTACGGAGTGAAACTTTTTACTGGTGATGGTCATGTTATGGTCATCTATCCTGCTTAAATAAAATGCACTGATTAAGGACGATGGATGATGAATGTATGCATAAGTTGTCTGAAATAAAATGCTTTCAATAAAAAAAAAACCCTTCAGTTATAAAGCATGATCGAATATTTTTCTAGTGTCTGTAACACGTTTTAGTTTTGACAAGAAAGATCTTTTTTGGGATCTTTGGTTGCCTGCACATGTGGTCTGTGGCAGCAGAGAGCAATTTTTACCCATTTAAATGCAAAATGACATGCCTGTAACTTTTCTTGTAAGGTGCTAGAATAGATGTAATACTTTCAGGAAAAAAATCAGTGCATAATCTGAGGATGAAGCAAGATTATTCTCCCTTTTTAATCACATTTAAAAACACAGTCTCTTCAAATTGTCTCTTCAGATTTGAAGAGACATCGAGAAAGTGCTGTAAAGTGAGAATTACTATAGGATTAAAAGAATGATATATAAGAACAATCAGTTTTCATGTATTGGACATGCCTCATTTACAACAATTTTTAGAGACAAAATCAGTCTGTGACCACCATTGTGTCTGCAAAAACACACTGCTGTGGAGTGTTTTCTAATGTAATTTTTATTAAACAACATTCACCTCACCTCCATTCTACTAGAAGGGTGGCAGAAATCTCAAGAATGTGTTTTGTGTGACTTTGGGGGTAACAACCCCTTTAACACTTTTGATGTGCTTGCCCACAATCTCCTTATCTCAAGGTATTACCTGAACTGTAATAATACTGACACAAAGTACTGGTGTTAGTTGGTTAGTTTGTGACACATTAACTGCAGGGCATTATTCTACACTAATCTAAATTCTACATGTTTCATAAAATCTAATCACAGCTTATAGAAAGTCTTTTGTGAAATATAAATGATCTGAATTTGCAATGTCCTTACAGAACATCAAAAAAAAAAAAAAAAAAAAATAAATCAATGTTTTCTGACAGAAAAGTCTACATTTATCACCTGTTTTTATGATCAAGGTCAAATCAACATAAATCCATAATATTTGAAGTTTCTTAAATAGGCTTTAGAATTAAAGGATGGATGGATTAGAAAATACAAAATTTGCTCTATCAACACAGCACTGCTAAGGCTGTACCTATGTGTTTTGTGTGACTTTGGGGGTAACAACCCCTTTAACACTTTTGATGTGCTTGCCCACAATCTCCTTATCTCAAGGTATTACCTGAACTGTAATAATACTGACACAAAGTACTGGTGTTAGTTGGTTAGTTTGTGACACATTAACTGCAGGGCATTATTCTACACTAATCTAAATTCTACATGTTTCATAAAATCTAATCACAGCTTATAGAAAGTCTTTGTGGAAATATAAATGATCTGAATTTGCAATGTCCTTACAGAAGAAAAATGACAAAGTTGATCAACATCAAAAATCATTAAAAAAAATAAAAAAAATAAATCAAATGTTTTCTGACAGAAAAGCGCAAAGAAGCGGATTAGTTGGACCTCTCTACATTTATCACCTGTTTCCTCAAATGACAGGACCAAGAAAATATACATCTTTATGATCAAGGTCAAATCAACATAAATCCATAATATTTGAAGTTTCTTAAATAGGCTTTAGAATTATAAGAGGATGGATGGATTAGTGTTGTTTAACAACTGTTTGAATGTAGTTAGCACTTTGAGAAAATGGGAAACAAGCTTTAACATGTCTTTCAGACAAAAAGGACATTTAACATTTGACAGACATCTAAACCGTCTTTTGTGCAATCTGACACAACTAGAAAATAATGTTTATTCCATCTTTGGTCAGACTTTGAATTTGCTCTATCAACACAGCACTGCTAAGGCTGTACCCTAGTGCTACTTATGGGACAGTGACCCATCCTCTTAATGTGTTTTTAGACTGAACATAAAGCCAAAATTAAAGGCAAACAAACACACTCAAATTAATGTAAACATAACCAGATAAGAATTTATTCAAGGCGACATGAACTGAGACCAATGTGTGTCTGCTCAAAACTGAAAATATATCAACTTGAGTGATATGAACTATATGCCTCCATTTCATGACTGTACAGAAGGTGAGGAGAAAAATGACAGTCTGCAGCTCCAGGTAAGTTGTAAATCAGAGTCTGGTCTGAGGCACAAAGATACATAAGTGGACACACTATGACTGTACAGTCAGATTCATTGGCATGAATTAAATAGACCGCAAAAAACATTCCAGTGGTCAAATTTGTACATGAAAATATGCTTCAGTCCAGTGTAAATGCACCTTTATAACCTTTTTTTGAGGTGGTAAGTTATTGCACCAGCAGTACAATTAACCCTTATTGCTATTTTTGTAACAACAGCAATGAAAAGCAATGTAACGAAAGAAACAGCAATATGAGTAATCTAAATTATAAAAACAACTCAAACTATTGACATTTTTACAGTTAAATACCTACTTACAATTCAAATTTTTTTTCAAACATTTACTAATTGTTCCCAAACTCACAGTAACAGCTGTGAAATATTCAAATATTAGGTATATTCGACCATTTTTAGTTTCAGAGGCTTAGGGTTTCATTTACATTACAGAGGCTACTCGAGGTTGGTGTCAGATTAACACTAGTATTTTTCTCTAGTAAGAGATACAGTGTTTTAAAGCTGGGTCTTGTGTTATCTAAAAAGTCTTGTGATATCACCTTTTCAATAAAACAAAAAAAAAAACAAAACAAAAAAAAAGGAAGGAATTATTAGTTCAAATAAATTAATATAAATTTTCATTAGTCAATAAAAGAAAAAAAAAAAATGCTGTTTTTACACACACATATCCTTAGTAACAAACCTCAGTTTAAGAAATTATTTTACTGAGAGATGTAAGACATCATCGTCATTCAAGTCTCCACTTTTCAATTTACTCAGACGCACTTTTGTTTTCTTGCTGGGAGAGACCATTCTCATATCTTAATGTTAAATGCGGAGCTGGAGCTGGGAGACGATTAGCTCATCTTAGGTTAAAGACCCTTCTCTGTCCAAAGCTCAAAAATGTGCCTACCAACACATCTAAGGATCACCAAATAACATGTGTACTGCAACAGTGTCTTGTAAAACAAGAGCCAGGCACAATGGTTTCCCAGTATTATCTTCACTGTGAGGTTGCCTGGCATCCAGCAGAGATGCAAACCTGTTACCACCACATATTGTGTTTTTCACAATTAAAACAAATGAGATTCATGTTCATTTATTAGCTTTAGATGTGCTGCTTTCAGTCTTTGCTAAGCTAATCGCCTTTTGGCTCCAGCTCCATACGTCACAGACAAACATGACAGTGATATGTCTGCCTCTCGGCAAGAAAGCGCATAAGTATTTCCCAAAATGTTGAACTATTCCTTTAAGCATTTATAAACCTACAATAAAAGACATCATCCTCTAATAAACAACACAACAAGGGAAACTCTCCATTTGGATTTCTTTTACAAAAACACTGCGTCAAAGCAAAACCCAAAAAATCCCTTATATATTCTCATATTACAAGACGTAATATCTCTCATTATAAAAATTATCATTCTTAGTGGAACAGGGTGGCATCGTCTGTATCCCTGTCTCACTGGAATTTATGTACATTTTTAACATGCTTTTTCAGGTGACCTGACTGTGTGAAGTGCTTAGAGCAGTGTGGGCAGGAATGGGGTTTCTCCCCTGTGTGGATATACTTATGTCTTTTCAGGTTATTTAAATCTAAAAATCCTTTTCCGCAGAATGGGCACCAGTGTCTCTTCTCTCCGTTATGCCACCTCAAATGTACATTTAGTTCTACTCTCCTTGTGAATTTCTTTTCACAGAGGTTACAGTGGAATGGTTTCTCTCCAGTGTGGATCCGTATGTGGGCTTCCACATCTCGCTTTGTGAAGAATCCTTTGTTACATATCTGGCAGACAAAAGGTTTAATCCTGCTGTGCACCATCCGGAGGTGTTTGGTGAGGCCAAAACGGTAGACGAAGCCCTTCCCACACTGCTGGCAGATATGGATCCTACCATTGCGGTGCACCCGGCCATGCCGTTTTAAACCTTTGGAGTCTGGGAAGCTCTTTCCACAGAGCGTGCACGAAAAGGGTCGGCGTCCTGTATGGAGACTGACATGGCTCTCAAGGGCAGCACTGCTGCTGAGTATGCGGCCACACTCCCCACACTGATTCTTTAGCAGACGCCCACCAATGACCGACAAAGGCTGTAATGGTGATATAATAGGTGGTGCTTTGACAGGTATGGGGTGGAGAGAAACACTAGGGGGGTAAACTACTGTATGATTCTGGGATATTGAGGATCTCGTCTCTTTCTTCACTGGTAACAGTGATGACCTCTTTCCCCCTGCTAACGCTGTTTTACTGGCTGGCATTCTGGGAGGGATCCACACAGCTTTAGCCGTATATTTTTTCACAGCCTCACAGCTGGCTTGGATCTCTGCTAACTGGTTTGTTTTAGATCCATCCTGCAGTTTGGATTGATTGGAATTTTTAATTTTACCTATTGTTTTGGCTGTTGCTTTAGCTAACTTTTTAGCATTCAAAACTCTTAAATTCTTTTTAGGACCAGCACTGTCTTGAATTAATTTGGGCTTCTTAGTAGGAGTGGATTCCCCAGTCTTTCTAGGACTGACGCCATCTTTAGCCAATTTAGGCCACCTACCACTCGTCGAACCAGTTTCGCTCTTTGTTTTAGCGATAGCTCTACCTGTGGTTCTCCTCCTAGGACTTAAAGAACTGGATTCCCTTTTAATCTGATTAGTGCTCGAACCGTCTGGACGGGGAGTAGACCTCCTACGGATGACAGAAATCAATTCACTGGTAGACATTTTAAGGCATGTACCGCGTTCCCTTAAACTAGAAGTCCCAAGAATAAAAGCAGAGGATTCAGTCTTTTTGAGTGTAGCACGTTCTCTAGTTGAACTAGACCTTTTAGGACTCACAGTAATGGATTTAGTTTGTTTAAGGCTAGCACCATCTCTAGTCAAACTAGACCTCTTAGGGCTCACAGAAGTGGATTTTGTATTTTTAAGGCTAGCACCATTTTTAGTCTTTTTAGGGCTAGCGCCATCTTTAGTTGATTTAGACCTTCGAGGACTAACAGAAGTGGATTTAATATTTTTAGAGCCTGCACCATCTCTACCTGAATTACACCTCCTAGGATTCACAGGAGTGGACTGACTAGTAGCCTTTGACCTCCTAGTTGGTGCACTAACACTCCTCTTGGGTCTGAAAGCATCTTTACATTGTCTAGTTCTCGTAGGACTATTGTGAATGGGGTCATCGGTAGTCTTATTAAGAGATGTAACATCTTCAACCACACCTGGCTTTTTCAGGCTAATGGGAATAGGCTCACTGGTTGTGTTTTTATCGTTTGGACCGTCATTCTCTAATCTAGGTTTCTTAGGGTTTATAACAGTATTCTCTGTTTCTGTGCAAGGTTCTGGACTTGTTTTAGTTCTTCTGGTTTGCACGTGAGTTTTGAGGTGACTTTGGAGTCGGGCCACAAGGGAGTTTTTCTGTAACCTTTTCTTGCCACTGGTGCCGGTTTCTGCACTAGAAGCCCTGGTATCCGCAAAGTCATTAGAGGAGGCCTACAAAAAAGGCAAGAATAGAATTTAGCAAAAAATACATTACAGAGCAACCACAACATTTTTTCAGGAGTTCCAGTTAAATATGAAGGATAATGCAGTCATGCAAATGATCATTCCCATCAATGCTACTTGAAAAATTAATGCTGCCAATATGATCTATAAATTTTAATAATACATATCCCTGACTCACTCACTCAGTTTCAATACTATGAAAGTTTGTTGGATTGTTTGAAAACAACTTAATCATTTGAAAATTGCATAAAGATTTTAATTTAACAGCCTAGCCAGTGAGGTATACATTCCTATCACAAAGGTGAGTTTAAAAAAACAAACAAAAAAAAAACCCTTTTCTGGTTCATTATTTTTCATTAGATTTGAAATGATTAGCTGATTAATTGATTAGTCAATAAAGAGAAAAATAATCTGCAACTACTTTGGTACTCTATTAATCATTTCAGTCATTTATCAAGCAAAAATAATGCAAAAATTCCGTGGTTTCTAATGTTCCAGTTTATCAAATAGGAAGATTTGCTGCTTTGTCATATATTATTGTAAATTGAATAAGTTTGAGTTTTGAAGTTTTGTTCAGATAGAAAAAGACATTTGAAAATGTCATCTTCAGCTCTGTGAAGTTTTAATTGGCATTTTTTCACTATTTTGTAATCGAGTAATCGAAAAGATAAACGTCAGAGTAATCACATTTTAAAAATAATCTTAGCTGCAGCCCTATTCTTCATTACGCAAAGTACAGGCTGCCTGAATTTGTGGTAACCATCGCAAAAATTATTTTATCCCAGTGGCAAACATATCGCTAAAAAGACTGAGGAGTATTTACCAGAATATTACCTTTTTCGGGGCATGAACTATAGGTGACACTGCCAGCTGCGCCAGGAACTGGATTTTAGTCATCTGTAAATGAGGATCAGTTTTGTCCTTGGACGTGATGGGTGTTAGCTGTATGAGGGCAGCTGATTGTTTCTCTGCTGTAGGTGGATCATTAGGCAGTGCGCAATCTTGCACTGCATTTCTGATTATTTCCTGCAAATTAGAAGTAAGTTCAACAGCTGAAGGTTCCGTTGTGCTGACGGCGACTGATGATTTCTCCAACACTGGTGCTGAAACCTTGGGTTGTGTAGATGGCTGCACATACCCGCTGATATATGACTCCTCCAAAATGGTGCATGTTTCAGAGGATAACAATGCCATCTCTTGAATATTATTTTGCTCTTCTGACATCTGAGAGCTATTTACAGACACAGAAACTGATGTTTCTTTCAAACTGTGACAAATGTCAGTGGATACCACTGGTATCTCTGATGGGTGTGTTGATATGACCAGAGATGATGGTTTCTCTTCTGTGGTACAGTCTTTCAAAACGGACTGAGTTTGAGAACATGCATTTGAAAGCACTCTTGAGACTAACACTGACTCTTCGGTTGATACTGAATATGGCAGCCTTGTTAATCTGACCACTGCAGAGAGTTTTTGTTCCAATGGAGACACACAGGCTGGCACTAGCCCAGTTGGAACTGATATTTTTAAACTCGTACAAGTTTCTGTAGATGCATCCGTTGTTCCAGAAAAAAAGGCAGTTTGTTTGGGAGATTCCAAGTTGTCAGTTGTATTATCCCTCTTTTGAGATGATATTGTAGCCACTTCATTTGATGTGGTTTGTGCATCCAACTCCTGTGACGAAGAAATCAACTGTGACGATGACACTGTAACAGCAGCAGCTGGTTCAGCTGACTCCTGGTTTGTTGTAAGAACAATTGTCTGTGACTGATGTGTCCTTGATGCCACAGCTGACACCTGTCTTGGAATTATAATTGTTATTTTTGGGTGTGGTAGAATCCGTGACTTCTGGTCTGTTGAGGTGGCGGTCAATTGTGAAGGGACAACAGGAAGCAACTTCCTGGAGGTAACATATATTGTTTTCTGAGGGTCAGAAGAAAAGGAAGTTGTTCCAAGGGGTAAGCTTACAGAAGTAGAAGCGGGACGTAAACTATTATTCTTTGCAGCAACAACCTTTGACACAAAAGTAGGAACCTGGGTTTGTGAAAGTGCCGCAATTGTATGAGGCATTGATGAGGGTACTGATCTTGGCACAACAATTATTTTATGAGGTAAGGCGTTACTCGGTTTACATGGTGCTACCGATGTTATCAGAGGATTGGGAAGGTGCTGCTGTGACTGTGCACTTGTTTGAGTTGCAACAGTTAATGATCGCATTGGTGGTGTAGCAGTATTGGATGGAATGACCGCATGTTGCCGTTTTGGTATGACGGCCTTCAAGTGGACCTGAGCTTCATTGGTTGGAGTGGATTCTATAACATGACAATTGGCGCTAAGTGTCTTTACTGTTGATTCTGCTGTGGACAGCCCTGCTATGGGTAGACTGCCTGCGGCTTCAAGAGTTTCAGTAGGTAGCAGTGGTGTCTGCTGCTCAGCTGGGACCTGGTCCACAGTTTGTAAGGTACCCACACAGGGAGAACATTGTGTTTGGAGTGGTGCTGCCATTCTTTTTGGAGAGGAGATTGTATTTTCCATTGTTGGCTGATTCATTGCTTCAACAAGTAGCATTGCATCCTGAAGAGTTACTGAGGTGCAGCATGCTCTGAGCTGAACTGATGGTGCTTGTGGTGACCCTGCTGGTGCAGAGTTTAGTGTTTCAGTTGCAGATGAAACTTCAGTGGATGGAGATTCCATTTCCATGGAAAGCTGTTGAGAGGCAGGTGGTTCTTCCTTTTCAGAGGAACATCCTCTAGTCAAAGATGCTACTGAAACAGGCAAAACAACCTTACTGTTCTCCACATCTCCTAAAGCATTGTTTGCTCTCTCCTGGACCGATGGAGTGATAATGGATGAAGTCTTTTTAGGCTTACCTGGAAATATTTGCAGAGACTCAGATACAGTGGTTTTCACTGTGTCAACTGCAGAAGAGACCTCAAGCTCTTCAGCTCTTACTGAAAGGGAATTTACCACCTCTTGCTCAGTTGTAACATCAGCACATGGTAACTCAAGTATTTCTTTCACTGGCTGCTGTAGATGTTTAACTTTCTTTGGCGGCTTTCCTCTTCTATGGTGTACTGGATGGGAACTAGCCTCATCTTCTGCCATGCCACTTTTTAGTTCTTCACAGGCTATTTCTTTGTTTTGTGATGTGGCCTCTAACTTTTCTTCAGTACAACGCACATCTGCATATTGTTGCAGAGTAACATCAGTTTGTTCATTTACTGATGTTTCTCCCTCTCTTTGACATTGTTGGGGGACGATTGATGGTTGCTCTTTTTCAAGGGGTTCAACCACTGACTGTTGCTGAGCAGTCACCAATGGTTGTTCTTCAGATATTACAAGTTCTCCCTCTGTCGCGTCTTCCGTGTCACGTTTTATTGCACTTAATGAGATGAACAGTGAATGCTCTGGTTCAGATGATTGGTTCTGGGCTCCTTGTAAATCACTATTCATTCCCAAAAAGGGTAGTTCCACAGCCACCTGTGTCTCTTCAACTTTTTCAGGCACTTCTCTAGTTGAACATTCCATGTTAATGAGAGGCCCTTCATTTTGAGTTCCACAAGAGACTTGGCCACAGACATCAGTGGGTTCAACCTCCTCCTGCTTCAAGATAGGCCGCAAAGAATCATCATCATAAGCTTCCTGTAGAGGAGTGAAAAACATTTCGATGTCAAGATGATATAAACAAGAGAAAAAATTTGTCTACTGCTAAGATATACACGTACCTCCTGTTTCACAAGTATAAATGCCATTTGAGAATTTCCCTCCCCATGGGTCTCATAGTTGTGCTCATGCAAACCGTACTCCATCTCCTCATAACTGCATTGTTTATGTTGGTTTTGCAGTGATGAATTTCTCAATGGCTGACACTGTTCCACTCGCATGGTTCGAAAAGGAACAAGGTCTGTGAACATAAAAACATAACTGGTGATTTTTCAAACTAATGTCCTTCAAAAAGTGGTTATAATTCAAACTTCAAATCATCCCAAAATGCAGTTTGCTCTCATATATATATATATATATATATATATATATATATATATATATATAGATATATAGATATATAGACACACACACACACACAAACACATACATATACACATATACATAACAAGATTACAACAAGATTCTGTGACGTTTTCTGACATATTAAGTGGCTTCATTGGAAGAAATAGGGAGTCAGAGGACCACTCAAGACCCAATACTATAATGATTTGTGCAGCACATTACAGACAATGCTTCGATACATGATTAATTCGACATTAAATACATATATGCCAAAATCAGTTTTACTGAAAAAAACCGACCTCATTCCTAATTGAATTATATGGAAGGCGGAAATGTAACATTTTGTAAGAATTCATAACACTTAACACAAACGGCTAAATTGTATCATCCAGCTAGAGTCCACTTGTTTACACCTGGCATTAACATGCGTTTCGGGTGACTGGATCACAAGTGGACAGAGCTAAATACAAGTTTAAAGGATAACCAAGAAACACTGTGATTCGATCACCCCTTACCGAGGTTGTCTGGAATGCATTTGACCACATATCTTGTGTAGTGTAAACATAAATCGGTCCTGATGCGTCCCCAGCAAGGAGGCGACGGGAAAATATGTAAGAAATACAAGACATGGTGGTTGTTTTGGGTGACAGTGCACCGTGCCAAGGCTGGAAAAAAATGGAGAGGAGCACTGGCGTCCGTGGTTGGAGTGCAAGCGAAACAAGACACCTGATCTCCATTTGGGCGAGAGATTCAGTCCGAATAAAACTAGAGAAATCTGAACACGAGTGGTCGGCTGGACACTTTTGAGACGCACGATAGCAACATTCGTAAAATCGTGATGTGTCTCGCCTGCCCACTTGCGCTCAAATCACCCAAGACACGTGTTAATGCCAGATGTACAGGATGTTTGACATAGCACTCCTTTTAATGCTTCATGCTCGTTTCACCAAGAGTTTTCACTATCACCCATTTGTGCTCTACATCTTTTCTAATCCACGTCATCTTCACTCCATCTTATCTCGACGTAGATCTGACAGTACAGTGGTAAATCTAAGGCTTAAAAAATAAAAACAAGTCAGAATGGTAATAAAGTTACTATGTATTTTCTTCGGTTGATCTTGTGTAGAAACACAAATTGTCAACGGCTTAGTGATGTGTGCAACCACAAGACCTCATCCTGACATTATCGCTGGAACACACCGTTATTAACCTCTTCCGCTTCCCAAGATAGCGTAGTATGGTTTCCCTCGTTTTAGACAAGCCCGGGCTAGGGCTAAGCTACTGACAGATCAATAGACAAGAACTGCCGTACGCTGCGTGTGTTCCGTGTGACACGGAGACACTGGGGATACCGTCTAAGAACATCATATTGCACCAACAGACAAGTACATTAGTTCAAAAAAAAAAAATATTTGTATTTGGCAGAATTATTTAATCAGGAATCGCAACTCACCACATTGAACCGCCGTGTCACGTTTCTCAGAGCCGTCGCTTGGCCGTGGAAGAGGCTCACTTTCTCCGGTGTAATCGGTCGCATGGCTTTTCCCATTCTCAAACTGGCTGCATCTTGTCTTGAGGTCCTCGTTCTCCTTCTTGATTCTGGATATTTCTGCCTTCAGGTCGTCGACCATAGTTTCGAAAAGTTTGGTGGTCTCTGCGATGGCACTCTTGAGCATGCTCTCCATGACAGAAGCGTATTTGGTCTGAAAGTCGTCCGCTGACATTTTTGCTATGGTCTTACCGTTTGTCCGAGTTTCGCCGTGAGTCCACTTCTGACAGCAGATTTACTGTAGCGTTATTTGAAACATGGTATTAGGAACTGGTTCAACATGGCTCCTTCCCATGGACAGACGCGCTCTCTGCTTTGTGTGACGCACATCGACTGAACTAAATAAGGAAGTTCAGCAAAATATCAGGTGATCCACTTAAAACCTAACCCGTTTTTCAAAAATATATGTTCAATTGGTAAGGAAGCGATAAAGTGGTACTTATGTCAGTGACTAATTACCAATGCACAATTTTCGACCAACCAAGCGTCATTCTTCAACAGAAAACCATTCAGCAGAATTTATTAAGATTGTCCCATCTCACGACCCGTATTTAAAATCACGGAAGTGCGGTTGTTTACGGAATCCAGGGGAAATGCGATAGCTCAACGGAAAACAGTTTGTAACGGTAGATTTCAGCTAAACCATCGCATTACGTGAGCTACAAAACCCATCTTGCACTAAACAAGACCTGTATGCATGTTAAATATGGCATTTTTATTTTTCCTATTGTTGCTTTTCGGATGGTGGTCGTAATCAAAACTAAGGTAGCAGGCTAGTTAGCTTACACTGGCGTTACACTCGATTCTACAGTTTGTTTACCATTAGGTTTGGTTTGGTGGAATTAACCACACGGTAAACGGGGACCATCAAAATATACGTCTACAACCTGCCTAACATTGAGAGCCGAGTTTAAGAAACTGGCGAATCCAGTTTAAAGAGACCGACATTGGCTGTAGCCAACAAATGTCACTCCACGAAAGGCTTTAAAGTGCCGGTCGGAAGCTGCCTTCTCTTCAGTTTCGTCTTCCGTCCAGAGTTATAACACAGCATTGTCATAATGGCCGAGACTATAGTCACGTTCCAGTCCCAGCTTTCTGGTGTAATGGAAACGGTCTTCAAGGCTGCCATGTATGAAATCACCCGGCTGGTGGAAGATAGTTTTTTGGAAGAGGTGACACGGTGCAGGGAGCAGGTCGAGTCCCTGAAGAGGCGACTGAAGTGGTCGGAGAGTCGACGCAAGGAAAGAGAGGGAGACAGGAGGGGGAGGTGCGTTGACTGCGGGAGATTCGGGGTGTCTGGTGAGGAGAAACCAAGACCTACAGGTGAGTCTGTCTGGTTTTACTCTTCCATATTCAGCCACCATTCATTACGTGAAATGGTTGACTAAATGCACATCTGCTGTCTTATGATGACATTACAAAATTCACCTGATTGCCCAACCTGGCTGAGCACTTTTTTGTGAGGGAAGATTAGGAAATGTTTGGTGATACATGAGAATCATCTGTAGTGATTAAACATGAAAAAAAAATTGGAAATATTTTTAGAAAATTTTTTAATGTTAAATTAAGTCTACAAAGGTACTCTCCAGTCAATATTCTTATATTAACAATGGATCAAATTGCTATGCATAACGTGAGAGGTGTTGCTTACAGTGACAAACCCATAGACAATAATCACCTTAATTAAAATGTCTCAGCTCATTATTTTGGTTTTATGGTGTTACTGTTTGGTTCAGTCTCACCAAGTGGATTTGATCAAACAAGCTGAGATAAGCCAACTGTACGCTACTTGTCCAGCAACGAACAGTAGTGAAATAAAGTTAGCGGTGGACAAAAGAAAGCATTTAGGGGCTAATGAGCCACATATTTTTCATCAGGTGTTGGTCGAGACCAGAACAGCAAAAATGAATATTTGACTTAAATTTGTCATGTGGCCAAAAGCACATCTCCAAAATTAATGATAATGTTACTGTGTCTGCTGGATTTGTAAATAGGTAAGTAATTACTAACATATTGGCTATAAAATAAGGAAAACTGTTGTCTTTAGCCAAAAGTAACCAAAAAATAATCAATACAGCTTTAAATATCTTAAAGTGATACTCCACTGAAATCGCTCTCATGATGAGTGTGAAGCACTTCCCTCTTGTAGAAGCAGGTGCTCTAACATTCACAAACCAGATGGAAGCAGTGTATTAAATTAGCCATGGTTTGGCAAAAAACTGACAGTTTGGAACATACCGTACAACGTCTGTGCCTTCCTAATCCTTCAAATGCAGAATAGATCAGTCATATTTTCCAATTGAAAAACATCATCCCTTTTTGTCACAGAGAAAGGTCTGAAACAAGAGAGTGTGCTGCAAGAGGAGATTAATAGCTCTCAGGGCACTGATGTAGAGACACCTGATCATGAATTGGAAGAGGCAAAACCAGAGGCCCACAGTGCCACGAGGGCAACACAGGTAGAGGACAGTTTATTACATTATATGAGTTTCAGTAATTTAAGTTACAATGTTTAAAAATATTTAGTAAGCAGGGCCAGAGGCCTTTTATTGTTGTCTTTTTAACATAATGTCCGTAAATTTCTTCTTTCAAAAGCTATGGCTTTAAATTAAACCTGCCTGTTGATCAAATGCCAAGCTTATGATTGCTCTTGAGGTGTGTAGAGTTAAACTCCCTTTATTGATGTTGTCATTCTGCTTGTCTGCCAGTCTCCAGGTGTACAAGGTGAAAAGTTGGATAGACTGCTCAAGGAGGAAGCCCTTCGCATCACGCCAGAAACCCAAGAGGAATGGGGAGTCAATTTAGATGGTCAGTCTGTATGCAGATACTGAAATAGTTTGAATCACTATTTTTCAAAAGGAATTTTAAGCATTTTGCTAGCTTAGTAATTTCAGTCACATTTGAGTGTCATGGATCTAACTCTGCATTATGTTGTACAGTGGACAAATGAAAATAAAGAAAATTTTTAGTTCCAAAATGTAAAAATATCAGTACCTCACTTTATACATATGCCTTATACTAAAGCGAGGGAAACCATACTATGCTATACTTTAAAGTCACTTCACGTCAAATATATAGCAAAAGCACAGAACGTAAATAGAGCCAAATAAAATGCATTTCCTCCGAGGCAGAAGTCCAGAATGAAAAGAAGAAGTAAAGTTAGCAGAAGTGCAACTTGTACAGTTTCTAAAATTAAATGGTTGCTAAACAGTTTTAGTGACTTAAAACAGAACATTCCCATTTATACACTTTATAGGAAAGTTTACACATTTAACATGATGACGAATCTCTCATCTCTGATGATAATATTTTAACAACACTATATAAAGTGTAGGAAAAATAGGAAATATAACAGTGGAACCTTCTAAATAAAAGTCTCCCTTAATCCACATAGGGTTTTACAGGAATTTGATGTGATCTGTTCATAATTTTAGCGTAGCAATGTACACACTGCTACATAAGCTCAGACATAGATCATTACTACAAGGTTACTCGTTAATTGGAAAATTACTGTATACACAAGGTGATTCGCATTTTCAACATTGGCTTTACAATCATTATTTTCAGTTTTCATATGATAGTTGTGTCGTTGTTCTTTCTGTACCCATATACCGATAGCTCTTATTTTTCTCTTTTCATTGGTCAGAAACAGACACATCAGGTCTGCCGGGGCCCAGTAGACGTTTCATTGACAACAAGATCCCAAAGTGCCATGTGAACTGGGAGGTTAGCTTTGACCACAGGCCAGAATCCGGCCAACATGGACACTCAGGTGACCCATCTGAACCACTTTTCCAGAACAGGTATAGTATGGAAGACTTGGGCGGCTTTGACAAGACTGGCTATGGCGATGCCAGCATGATAGAAATGGGTAACTTAGATGGGTTACAAGCATCGCCATCTCACATGGGTGAGGATCTGAGTTACATGGGGCACTATGAGGGGGATGTGGAAGCACCTGAAGGAGCTGAAAATCAAGCGTACCAAACAGGTTTCCCACGGAATAGAAAGGGTACAGTCAGTCCACCTGCAGGCTCACCCTCAAGGACTAACATTGATGTAAGTGGAGAGTTCAGCTGTTTATTGATTAATGAGGAAGGGTATCTACAGGACCCGAGCATCTTGTACCCTGAACACGTGTCTGGTGATTCAGGCAGCAGATTGAACTACCGTGGCCAGGGCATTCGAATTGACCCATCTTTAGACAGTACAGAGGATATGTATGGGGCCTCTGATACATACAGTGATACCTTAAACCTGGGAGAGCGGTTGCAGCATCAGGCAGCAGGGAGAGGAGGGAGGAGACACACTTGTAACCAGTGCTCCATGTCATTCCCGGATTCTGCCTCTCTCAAGGCTCACAAGCAGACACATAAAGGCACCGGACAAGGGCCGCCATACTCCTGCACCCAGTGCGGGAAGACCTTCACCCAAGCCTGTAACCTCAAAGTCCACCAGAGGATTCACTCTGGGCAGGGGCTCAACCTCTGCAGCCACTGTGGAAAAGGTTTCCCTTCTTTCTCTGATCTAAAGACACATAAATGTGGCCAAACAGGTGACAAACCTTACTGCTGCAATGTATGTGGGAACAAGTTCAGCCGTCTCTGGAATCTGAAGTTGCACCGGAGAATTCACACGCAGGAAAAACCTCATCGGTGCACCATGTGTGATAAGAGCTTCACCCGGGCAGACATATTGAAGGTTCACCAGCGTACCCACACGGGGGAAAGACCATACTGTTGCACTGTCTGTGGCCTCAGCTTCAAACGCCTGGATCATCTGAAATCACATCAGCGCAAACACATGACAGACCTATAAAACAAGGGAAGTTTGGGGAAGGAGCATCAGATCATTTAAGATTCTTTGTGGTAGTAGGAGGTTTGAAAATGAATGTTTTTATTTGTGAAGCACTGTTGGTTCTCATCAACATTGCACCAAACCAAAGTCATGTTTTTTGGTCAGATCATTTTTTTTCTTCTCTTCAAGTGTACATCCTCTGATTTTCATTCAAGAATTTTGTTGGTATGAAAAATGTACGACAAAAATAACATCAAATACCCATTTATTGCTACATATTTTGTTACTGAAAAATTACTCACTTTATGTAAAATTGGCTAAAAGGCTGAGTAACAATGTCCATGTGATTACATTACAGATTCAAAATGAAACTAAATAATGTGCTGGATTTTTTGGTCTCATTCTTTTATCATTGGATACTCTCCCATGTCTGATTATTTTCTGTAAATAAAACAAATGAGGCCAAATTCATGAGTTTTAATCGCATTTCTATCACGTTCTAATTACATTTTTTTATTTAATTAACTTACTTATAGTACTTATTTTTTCTTGGACTAAACTTTATTAGAAAATTAGATTTTGGTCATTAAACCATTACACTTGATCAGGAAAAATCTTGTAAGATATAGAACTGAATGTAAATGTCACTCCAACACAGCTCTTTACATGGCCCATACAGTGCTGAGAATAGGTTTAATTTGAAACAATAAGTAATGGATACCATGAATGTCTAGGGCTTTTATAGTCTAAAATTAAGTTCTATAAAGTGAAGACCATGTCGCAAAAGGTCAAAGAGTGGTTCTTGAAAAATTCCTATATTACAGAGACCCACAATGTAAGTCATACAAGTACAGAAACTATTGGTACAACTATATTTTAATGCATTAAGCTTGTATTCTTACTCAGACGAAATACATATGATGCATATGGTTATTTGGACCAGCAAATCAGGAAATATAGGGGAGCATATGCTTATGATGAGAGGGACAAGTTTTCTTGGTCAAAGCGAGAAGCAAGGCCAAACCAGCATTGAGCCTTGTTGCAGATGAGGGAAGTGACAGTGACATCACATCAGGGTAAGCTTGATCAAGAGTTTGGAAGATAAAACAGGAAATCCTTCAAAATAATGAATACTCAGTTGACTCAAGTTGATTTCTCAATTGAAGGTTTATCATGAACCCGACTGTTGCTGAAAGAAGCATGGAAGATTGTTGAGTGGCGATAATGTGTAAGAGGTGGTTCCTAAGGGTGTTAGCGGAGGACCTTTATATGTAAGCAGCAATCATCTCAGAAATAGGACTGATCCTGTCAAATCCTTTTTGCTCAGTGACCCTTAGAGAATAAAAGGAACATTTCTAATTCAACAACCAATTACTATTAAAGCAACGTATATGATGTGTGTGTTGCCTCACATCAATCATCATGTTCCCTCCACAGTTGTATTAATTTCTTTTCTGGCTTTTTCGGATTCCTACAAAATATGTAAAATGCGTTTTCATATTAGGGTTGTGGTCTCCTAACTTTAGTTGGTCCCCAGACACTGGGCTGTGACTGTACACTGTTCCTAAATATAGTAGCTAGCATGGGTCAAAACCTCAGTATTGCTATTTGGCCAACCAGGCTGGATAAAAAAAAAATTACCCTCTCAGGAATAAGTCTGCCTTCTCTACAGTTTTTCTATCGAGTGTTGGTGCCCTGTCCCTTTCAAACTACTAAACTGGTAATCTAAATTCATCTAATATATTTCCACAAGGAGGGAGGATCATAAAGTACAAAGTTAAACTTTTGATAATCTCACATCAGACATAGTTTTGATGTGGAAGGTGTCACAAACTTTTAGTATCAAAAACCTTAGACGAAAGGAAATGGAGAATAATATTTGATCTCTATGTCAATCATAGGTGTGGGTTTTGAAAAATTACCTCCTGTCAATAAATTTGATTGTAAGACAGAATGGTAGTGTGGTACCATAACAGCTAAAATAGCTAAAATGCCTTCCTATGCATTCCTATACTGAACGATGAGCTTAAGTTAAAATGTGCTTGGCGCAGCCTATGGGTTTCACTGTATTAAAACGCGTTTTGTTATTCACAGACTTCAGGTAAGGCCACCGTACTGCGTCTAGTGTGACGTCACGAGCAAAAACAAGGATCACAAGCGATTGTTTAAAAGCTAGCTAGCTCGGTTAAATGATAAATACATATAATAATCTGCTTTGGTGAGCAGTCGTTACTTGTTGAACCCCCACGCCCACACTGAAAACGTTCGACACGTTAGGTTGGACAATGGTTTATATCATTTGTAGTTGTGTACGATTTGTTGACCGTTTGATGCCGTTAACGTTAGTTAGCATACGAATGCTACCGTTAAGCTAAGGAGTCATATTAGCTGTTCAGCAGACAGTTGGAGTTGACATGAAGGTAATTCATGTCAGTAAACATCAGGTTGGGTTCCGTTGGGTCAACCCTTTAACGTTTATAATTTAACGAATACCTGTTTATTGTTCATTGCATGAAGTAGCCACAACAACATGTAGTGTAGTTGACTAGACTAGACTGCTCTGCGATAATGGCGTACCACCTAAACAACATGTGGTAGAATTTTCCAAGAAGAAAACTTTGTCTCACACTTTTAACCTTCTACGCAAACACGCGGAATTCCGTTGTGTAACAGTTGTCAGACACTGGACACTGGCACAGTTTGTCATGTCGGCCCTGGACACTCTTATAGTCACGTTTCAGACCCAGCTCTCGGATGTGATGGAGACTGTGGTAAAGACAGCCATGTATGAGGTCACCAGGCTAGTGGAGGACGGCTTCTTGGAGGAGGTGAAGCGCAGGAGCCAGGAGGTGGAGTCTCTGAGGATGCAGCTGCAGTGGACTGAAAAGAAATTAAGTGGCCAAGAGGGGAAAGAAGGAGGGAAGAGCAGAAGGTGTGTTGACTGTGCTAAGAAGGATGTAGACCTGTCCACAGACACTGCAGAGGAGAGGTCGAAAGACCAGCATGACGGTAAGAACAAATGCACATAAGATGAGTGTTGAAATAGGTCAGGGGATGTCTTATGTCATTACAGTACATCCGTTTTTTTTTTTTCCTAGATGTGTTGAGTGGATGTGGTGTGAAACAAGAGGGCAGTTCTGTGGAAAGATGGACAAAAAGCCACAGACAAGAAGTCATATCAGAGCTACCACAGGAGGCAGACTGTCCTACTGCTACTCTCAGCCCTGAGAGGGAACCACAGGTGGGTCACAATGTGTATGACTATGTGAGAACAGAAGTATGCCATGCAGACATAAGATCAGAATTATTTTCACATATTCATAAATTAGATTCTCAAGGAAACGTATCAAGTGTTGCAAGATCATTTTTGTAGTAAAAGAGATTGTGCATACGATATCTGTTCTGAAAGCTAATTGAACTGAAACAGCAGTATGTCCTTGGTATTCTATGAAGTGCTCTATGCCCTGTTCAGGTAACAGAAGAAGAGGATTTGATGCCTGCTGTGGATGTGAAGGAAGAAGAGGTTAATAAGCCGTCTTGTTCATCCATGCATTTGGGAGGCTGGAGCGTTACTCTGGATGGTGAGTGTTGTGAAGTGTCATTTGGGTAAAGTTTTGGGTCGTTATCTTGCTGTAGGAAGAACCCCTGACCAACCAGTCTGTCTTCCTCTGTTACTTGCCTTTTTCTCCCCATTCTGACAGCAATGTACAGTCCAACTTCCTGCAGTACGGTATTTTTCCTACTAATACATCAGAGGGTGTAGTAACACAGTTTGTTCCAACGCTGCTCAGACAGAGGGTTTGTATGTAATCAACAGAAGCTGGGGCACCTGTAGGAACTGTTTGCATTAACTGTGCATTCAGAAGGTATTCAGACCCCTTCACTTCTTAAAAATGTTAAGTTGTAGCCTTATGCCAAAATAGTTTAAATTCATTTTGTCCCTCATAAGTCTACGAGAGAAATGGGAGCTGCTTGAGCTAAATTTAAGTGTCATAGTAAAGGCTCTGAAAACCTCTGTCAATATGATATTTCAGTTTTTTCTTTTTAATAAAGAACAAAATTTATAAAATTCTTTTTTCGTTTTGTCATTACGGGATATTGAGTAGATTGATGAGGGAAAAAATATATATATATTTTTTATTTCAGCATAAGGCTGAAACATAACAAAATGTGAATAAGCGGAAGGAGTCTGAATATTTTTGAATGAAAAAGTTTGGGCACCCCACATCAAAATTTCTGTGACTGTAAACAGTTTAGCGCCTAAAAGATTAACCGATTTTCCTTTTCTTTAATATTTTTAAACAAGATTACTTTTCGTTTCTATCTTTTAAAGTTTCAAAAAAACAAAAAAAGGAAAAGGGCCCAAAACAAAAGCTTAGGCAGCCTGCATGGTCAGTACTTAGTAACAACCCCTCTGGCAAGTGTCACAGCGTGTAAACACTTTTTGTAGCAGCTAAGAGTCTTTTAGTTCTTGGGGAATTTTGCCCATTCTTTCTTGCTAAAGGCTTCTAGTTCTGTGAGATTTTTGGGCCATCTTGCATGCACTGTGCCTTTGAGAACTATCCACAGATTTTAGATGATGTTTAGGTCGGGGACTGTGAGAGCCATGGCAAAACCTTCAGCTTGCGCCTCTTGAGGTAGACCATTGTGGATTTTGAAGTGTGTTTAGGCTCAATATCCTGTTGTAGAATCCATCCTCTTTTCATCTTCGGCTTTTTTACAGATGGTGTGATGTTTGCTCCCAGAATTTGCTGCTTTTTCATTGAATCCACACTTCCCTATACCCGTGAAATGTTCCCCGTGCCCATGGTTGCAACACGAGCTCAAAGCATGATCGATCCATCCCCGTGCTTACAGTTGGAGAACTGTTCTTTTCATGAAATTCTGCTCCCTTTTTCCTTCAAACATACATCTGTTCATTGCGGCCAGAAGGTTCTATTTTAACTTCATCGGTCCACAAGACTTGTTTCCAAAATGCACCAGGCTTCTTTAGATGTTGCTTTGCAAACTTCTGACGTTCAATTTTGTGGTGAAGACACAGGAAAGCTTTTCTTCTGATGAATCTTCCATGATGGGCATATTTCTACAGGTGTTGCTGCACAGTAGAACAGTGAACCACCCCTCAAGAGTCTGCTAAATCTTCCTTAAGGTCTTTTGCAGTCAAACAGGGCTTTTTATTTGTCTTTCTAGCAATCCTGTGAGTAGTTCTCTTGGCAGGTATGAAAATGCTGAGCAGACCCAGTTGATTCTGGTTTTTGTAGAGATGGCAAGAGGAAAAGATCTAAGTGACTTTGAAAGAGTGTTCATAGTGGGACACGGATGGCAGGAGCTTCAGTCACAAAGACTGCTCAGCTGGCTGCTGTTCCAGTAGGAACAGTGACTAAAGTGACATCTGCATTTAGATCTATGGCAACGACGTCAGTAAATAGGGTTGGAAACTGTGGTCGCCTGCGCACATTTGATGACCGTGATCCCTGGCACATTAGTGTGATATGTAAGGAAAAACAGAAGAGCAACTCTTCCTCAGGAGAGTGAGAATGTCAATGCAGGACGTGATCAGACTGTGTCAGCAACAACAGTCCATCAACAATAACATAGAGAGGGTCATTATAGTAGGGTTGTAGTGCATAACCCGCTCATTCCAAAGATGAATGCACATTTGAGAGTTCAGTGGTGCATGAACCATCGGCACTGGGCTACAGAGATGTGGAAAATAGTGATATGGTCAGATGAGTCATCCTTCACCATGTTCTCGACAAGTGGCCAAGTGCATGTGTGGCGTAAACCAAGAGGACAGTACAGGCTTGAATGCCTGACCCCTACAGTGAGGGGATCTGGTGGCTCTGTTATGCTTTGGGGGGGGGCTATGGGCCTCAACCCAACTGAACACCTGTGGGAGATTTTGGACAGACGTGTTAGAAAGCGCCATCCACCACCATCATCGAAACACCAAATGTGGGAATATCTTTTAGAAGAGTGGTGTCCATCCCTCCAGTAGAGTTCCAGAGACTTGGAGAATCATTGCCAAGGAGCATTGAAGCTGTTCTGGCGGCTCATGCTAGTTTTTCCTTTAATTTGTCAGCTGTCTGTAGATTGTGCACATGGAGAATGAATTGTCTGGCCCTATATATGGAACAAAGTTAGAATATAGAAAAAAATCCCAAGATATAATATGTTGTAGGTGGGTAAGTGGCTGATTGGGCCTTACTTTAATGTCAGTTTCTTATGAGAGTGACTACCTAACTACCCACTTACCTATCTCTCTATCTGTCCATCTAGTTAGCTACAGTATCTATCTATGGTGAAGGGACATGAAACATGATGGATTGCAAACACCACTTTTGGTGCTACTGCTACCACTAATAATAATAATATAATTATTATGTTGGGACTTAATATTTGTGTAAAGGAAACTGTACTGCATATACCACTTTCATAAATATAACAGAAAAAAAAATTGAAAGCAAAAAACCTGATTCAAAACAATATAAATGCATTTTAATGAGCTTAGAATTTAAAGAGAACCCTTGATAAGCCCTTCATTTTGCCTCAAGGTAACATAGAAATAATTACATACAAATGTTTAAAACATTTTTTTCACTTAGTATCCATTTACTGCAATTCAGCCTCATAGAATAAATATAATTTTTTTTAATTCAAACAGCACTAAACCACATTAAATCCACCTTGTGACTATTTTCTCCGTAATTCCTATGAAATTGAATTGATGTGCAGTTTTTCATTTCATACCACTTTATAAAAGTCCCATTGTGCCTGTTGTCCCCTGCATGTGGGAATATTTAACATTTTTACACTTTTTCCCCCTGCAGCAAATAGACCTTAGAATGTGTTTGCTGCTGTGGCTTGTGGATAGAAAGGTTAATATCTTCTCATGCCAGCAATTTCTAAAATTTATGTTACTTCAAAACACTTACACTTAGCTTTTTCTAATAAATGGAATTAGTTCATCAATCCTCGTACATAGGAAGGCTTATTTAGTTCAAAAACAATTTCAGTAGAAGGAGTGCTACGTATTCAGATATTTCTTGGGCTGACCTCATTAACTGTGAAAGCAGCCAACTTTTTTTTTTTTTTTTTTTTTTTGCTTAAAGTCTACCTTCTGAAAAAGTATGTTGAAGTCATTAACCCCCGTTTCCACTCATTTTCTAGGCGAAGCAGGACTTGAATCACACAGTGCTACTGATATGACCGAGGCACAACCAAAACAGACTCAAGAGAACACTGAGGAATTATTGAGGAATATCATCAAGCAAGGCCCACAGATATCTGCTTCATATGGCTTTTCGGAAGGACAGGAGGAAACACATATGGCTACAGATACATCTCATGTCTCATCTTTGGAAATGGACGCCAGTTGGGCTGGACTTCTGCAGAATCACAGACTTGGGACTGAAAAGGATCACGATTCAGCAAAAACTAGAGGTTCTCTAAAGCGTGCAGAACATGAACTGTCTGACTCTGTCACAGCAGATGTTCACGCTCAGGTTACTCCAGGCAGAGAACCGATTTCAACCTCAGGATCCCCCAAGACAAGACTGCAAAACAGCACAGCGTTGGGTGTGACGATAAAGCAGGAAGTTATTGTTGATTCTGACGGATGTGAGGAAAGTGAGCATATGGAAAAGAAAGAAATGCCAAAGTCTGGGCTGGCATCTTTCTCATGCTCGGTGAAACAGCACAGGCTGAGTTCAGAGGCACCCAAACAGAACCACAATTCCCAGAAAGCCACTGTGCAGGAGGTTATGAAGCTGCATTCCAAAGTGGGTACAGGTCTCAGATTGCAGGCTGCTATACAGCACCTCCACCGACCGATGAAAAAAACCTCTCTCACGCTCTCGAACACTACCACGGCAGCACTGTCTATAGCTCATTCTCAGGTTTTAAACTTAAATCCCCTCAACAGAATCCCCTCCACATCCAAAGCCGCTCCACCTCCTCCACTCTCTGTCCAGCGAGTTCATTTGGGCGACAAACAAGCTGCAGCACTTAACCGAACTGGTGCCCCGTGGGTCAGCATCAGATCCCAGCATCCGTGTGCAAACTCTCATCATGCCAACCCCGTGCCCCATTCAGACTCTCACACTGGTCCCAGACACCTCCTGCGCTGTGGCCAGTGCGGAAAGTGCTTTCCCCACCCCAGCAACCTGAAGGCTCACCTGCAGACTCACACAGGTGAGCGGCCTTTCTGTTGCTCCCTCTGTGGCCGCAGCTTCACCAAGCTGAGCAACCTCAAAGCCCACCGGCGCGTCCACACCGGAGAGAGACCGTACTGCTGCTTGGCTTGTGGCAAACGCTTCACCCAGAAATGTAACCTGAAACGTCACCAGAGGATCCATCTGGATGTATGATGACGGACAGCCAGTGACAAAAAGACACATTTGGTGTGTTTTGTTTCTTTTAGATTAAGATGCTACAGTGTTTACTTTGCAGTGCAGTTCACTTGATGTGATGCATTGCAATAATGCTTCTTGTGTACTTGTCTCTTGAAGTGATTGTCCCAAGTTCTTCTGTGCATTCCAGAAAGGTTCATCTAGTAACGTCTGGAGGTGTTTTAATGTTATTAAAGCCGTGTGTTTTGAAATATATCATGCGCAGAGATAGGCCAGTTGTCACTATTGGTCAATAAAAGACTATTCATTCAGTGAACACTAATATTCTTTCATTATATCAATTGCACCATGCCTGTGAGAGAAAAGCACTTAGCAACCATGGATATTAAACCCCCTTTTTGTACTTTTTTGGTTGTGTTTTTGTTTCTATATCCAACAATTTTTATATGATTTTATTCCTATTGATGCATTTATTAGTATAAATATATGAGATTGTTGTTAATTTCACTTGATAATAGCTATTGGAGGCATTAAGGAATAAAAAAAACATGAAATGATCTTTAAAAAATTCAAAATGCAGATTTATTTATTTATTTTTTAGTTATGAACAGTGGGCCAGACTTGGTCAGTGGTCCTGGTCACTGATCGGCATTTTTTTTTTTTTTTTTTTTTTTAAACAGATTTTACAATTTTGACAAATATGCAAATGATTCAATGAGCAAATCTAATGAAAAAACAAAAACAAATTACTGACTATTCCTGCCCTGAGAATACATATGATTATTTGTGTGAACTCTCGGCACTTAACTGTAAGTAAGAGTAAGTAGCTTGATAAATGTGTCTTATTCTTCACACTTAACGAAGAGCTGTTTTACTCCTAAATAGAATCTTTAGAGCTCTTAATCATAATTCTCAAAAGTTTAGTAAATGTGGCTCCAGGTCACTTGTCTCTAGAGTCCGCTGCAGGTTACAAAATATCATTTTGATTTCAAGGAGTTTTTATTTATTTTTTTAATGTTTTTGCACAATTGATGATCTAAGTATGTGGTTTTTGTTATAACTTGAGTATGATTTGTTTCCGTAAAGATTTCTGTACCAAAATCCTGAAAATGTCACCTTTTGAACAACTGAAAGTACTTAGATGATGTATCATGAGTGAAGACTGAATTTATAATCTGATTGATAAAAATGATTATTCAAGTACAGCTTTAGCAAAGAAAAAAACAACAACCCCACTGTCAAGTTTCACAACAATACTGTAATACCTTAAATGACCACTTGGTGTCAGCCTTTCACCAAACTTCGTCCAAATGTCAGGACCGTAGACGAGATTTTCAGACAATTTGTAGTCCTCTCAACTGGCTGCTAATGTATTCGTGGAATGGTGGAGTAATCTTAAAGAAAACCGCTCCATTAGAGTAGCTTTTCCATTTTTACAAGTGTCTGTAGACAATGTTTTAGTCAATCTGTGTGCCTGAGCCTGTGTGTTACATATCTCATGTCTGGGATGAAGCTTGATGTGCTGTATTTCTACTTAGAATCAGAGCAGGACTGTGCCGGTGCTACAACCGATAACATTTTAATCTTATTTTCTAGGTGAGAAAAAGCTAGCAGAGTCTCTCTCTCTCTCTCTCTCACACCTACACACAGACACACACACACACACACACACACAGAATGTGGATTAAAGCAGTGCTTCTGTTCAAGATGATATCTTTTTTTTTGATGTATGAACCCAATGACAAGCTAAGTTATCAAGAGCAAACGAGAAAATACCTACTTAGTTGAATATGCAGCTGTTTTATTACTTTAAAAAAAGTAAGCAGTATTGTCTTGAACAAGACTGTGTTTGAAGGGTAGGTCTGTTTGGCTTTTCTTTTGGCCCTACCTAAAAGCTGCGTTGCGCTGAGCTGCTGTTAAATTGGATTGTTTAATTAAAAAAAAAAACAATTGGAAATGGTTATACACAAAAAGAGACTTGATAGATCTGGGCAGTCATGGAACAGAGATATTGTTACAAGCTTGTACAAATGGGCAACTCTTATTAAAGTATCCCTGAGGAAGATACTGAACCTCTACCTGCCTCCTTCGTGTCATGCTGCACATTACATCACTTAAGGGGCTGTAAGAAAACTAGTAGGATGGTGGGGGGGGTACAGAATGTAATATGTTGTTTTATAAAAAAGCAAGAGCTTATATAAATTTACAGTGTACAGTATGTTTCAAACATGACAAAATGGTAAGAAAACGAATGAGGGCAGAAACAGCTGTTTCAGCAAGTTCCAGAAAACGGCAACAAAAAACCATATGTTTATGTTAAAGTGACAAAATCCTTGAGTAGGCTGTAGTAATTATGACCGGTGCTAAGGAGTCCGAGGTTAGAATAGAACGAGGTTCTATAAGTAGAGGTTTGAGGTGGATGGATTGGACCTTAACATGAGACTGCTTTTCGTTTCCCATGTCTGACTGTGAGTCACGTTGTTCTTTTAAACATTTTTCAACAGCGATTCGTAACGGCTTTGAAAGGCTCTGACATCGTTCTGCTGATATTGGCATCAGATCAGAAAGCGTTTCTATTTGACGTTCTGGAGGGCATGGACAAAAAAGGGTATTTTGTTATTTAGCTGGGAGGACTTATGGGAAATTCCAGTCAGTCTGTTTTTCAGCTGCTAAATGAACTGTCAGGACAGCCACAAAAGAGGTGAACCGGAAACCGGCAACAGCTCTGTGCTGAAGGCCTTGTGCGCTGTAGTATTGTTAACCCAGCCTATACCCTCCGCGTATGGCAAAATGTACCTCCGTGGTGCACAGGAAAACTGTCTTCTTGATGTAACTATTTGATCTAATTTTTATACATAAAAATCTCAAATATAAAATTATGAAATAAAAAAATATGAAATATGGGGCAAGAAAAAAAAAAATTAATAACGCTCTCCTGTTCTCCCCCAAAAAGTTAGATTGATGTCCTTTCAGCAAAAATAAAAATTACAATGCCACCCCCCTTTTCTGTCAACCCCTCCTCACCTAATAATTTTTGTACAGTCCCTAAAAGACATAAATCTTGTGCTTGTAAAGCCCCCCCTCATTCAAAAAACCTCTAGTGTATTCGTTCGCAATCAAGGTTTGTTTTGGCGTTGCCTTCATAACTCCCACTGTTTTTTAATATGTTTTTTAATATGTAACGTTCGCAGCCCAGAACTGTTTAGTGTATTTTAGCCACTGCCTTTCATTACAGAGACCATTAACGTCTCCCTGAGCTGGGAGAGGCAATGGAAAATGAGAAAACAGGCAGACGAGAAAGAAAGCAGACAACAGGTTTCAAAGGATAATGCCTCTTTGAATAAGAAGACAAAGAATTACAGTTTCTTTACAGTTTTTAACGGAAATTCCTTCTAAGACACCGAATTGTCACCCTCTTTACCTCCTGTGTTTTAAATTCACGGGGCTATCAGTAGTATTAGCGGTGCCTGACTGGACTTGGGAAATAATGTCTCTTCTTGCTTGACTTGATAGCTATTCTTTAAAAGAAGCTTCGTCTTTTCTCTTTTTTTTGTCAAAGAATTCCAATATTAAATTCTGTGCTTAACAGGCTATGAGGTGCTCCGTGGAAGATTTATGCCAAGTGTTGCACGGGTAGTGTGCCTTATTCATAACACCTTCATATTTCATAAAAGCAGCTCAGGCAGAAGAAATTGAGCTTTGATGTGTGCTTCATTCTAACTTCTCTTCCCATTTTTTGTAAGTCTACTAAATCCATTTAGACGGAGGTTTAACTGACCTTCACCTTCTTTTTATAGTGTATGAAAGAGTAAGTGTGTCTATGAAGTCTGCACCACTTCCCTTGTTTCTGCTCAGATACTCTGAACAGGGGCTGTATTCGTGGACATTCAGAGAAAATCACAGGGTCCTCACTTAGGCTTTCTGCTTTATGAAACTTTTCATGTCTTCGAGGAGGTGGAGTTGATGCTGTTGCTAGGTGCGCTGCTTTCATTCAGATTCTCTGATTGGTCAGTTATGAAAAGAACTCAGCACCCTTTGGTCTTTCTGACTGCACACAGAAATTGACGACAATTTTCAGATTGACATTAAAATGGATTAAGATGTTGGCCAGTTGTTATGACTGCAGATCTCCTGTTTTTTCTTAGCTAAATAGGATTATACACTGTGCACATGGGTCTGCAAGGCTTACATGTAGAGGGTAAAGTTGGATTATTATATCATTATATGATAATACTGAAAAGTCCGAGATTGAAATTTTGGTGTGTTTCTTGATGTTTTAATTCAATTAAAGCTACTGTCTAGAAATGTTTGAATTATCACCAACATTATTCCCTGAAGATCTACACTGTAGCACTCTTAACCGTTATTCAGCTTATTTATATATATTTTTTCCTTTAGATTTTTCATTAATTATAGAGGTCTTGCAATGTTACAAACAGCTCTTGGCCTTCTCTTTCATTTGCACCACAAGGACCAGGGGTCGTATACACAGAAGCTTCCCTGAGCGAGAGCTGACCTTGGTTTGCAAGGTCTCGACCAAGGAGCAACAAGGTCAGGTGCATTTTGTCTGAGTGTATGCTTCATTCTTTGGTAAATATTACTCTCAGTAGCCAGAACTCAATGTTCCGAGTTATGAGTTTCCTCCTCAAACTCTTAACTCAAGTGCCATTCAGGAGAACCCCCGGTGGTAAGACACAATACACTGTGATTATTTTCCCGGGTCATAAAATAAGGACTTCTGTATTCAGAGAACAGGACTGACAGCGCCCACTTGACAATGGGACTCATTTATGAGAAAATAATTTATTTGTAGCCTATTTATCTATCTATTTGCGCACAAGTGTGTCTATTGAGAAAGAGAGAGAAAGAGAGTCCAGCATACTAGTGGGGCTCACACTGTCATTGTCAATGGACAGCCATGCACATCTTTCATCACCGTATGTGTGTGTAATAATAGCTGTGCTGGACTTTTCCCCCTGCCAATCTCACAGTTTGATGCTTGTGTGTCCTTCAAGTCAGGCAGAAGCCTCTGAAAACACATAATCGGTCTTGCAGCAACATTGGACAGAAAAAGTGAGAAGAAAATCTACCTTTCCTACTCTGCTCACATGCTAAACGTGTATTGTACCAGTGATTTTAATTGCCTTACATGTCTGATTTATAATACACTTCTCAACAGAGAACCTTTTGGCATGGGCCAGAGCAGCACAGTGTCAGGCTAGAGCCTTGTTAGCAAGGAATCTGAGAGTCCACAGTGTTTTCCTCAGCAGTCCTGTGATTTCATTTTGTCCTTGAATGTTTTGGGCAGTCTAATTAAAGATTAAGTAAACATTTCTATTTAGACAATTGTATGCATGTAAAGTGTTATTGGCCTTACGGCCAGTTTCAAGTGTTATGGGGGCCCTGGGGCAAGAAACTCACACAGTCCAATCACCACTCTGCATTTTGTATATACCCAGTTTTCTTCACACAGTGGCCTTTAAATGGCAGCTTAAATAATTTGCACAGAAACCCAGAAACATTCGGAAACTAACAAGAACTCTGCTGGAATACTAAGTCGCCCCATGTGAATTAGTGTGAGGCATTTTGATTAAACACAACTTTATTTGGAATTTAGAAAACAGACACTGGAGAAGGCCTGTATTTTATATTTTCTTTCTATCAACAACTCACACAGCCTGGTATGTTTTATTCCTCTGTGCCATAAGAGTTCTTTTGTTGGCCAAAAACTATTGGGAACACATAAAGGAGCCACACCGTTGCGAGTGTCATATTCCTTCATTATGATGAAAATCAGCACTCTATTTTGAGTCATTCCCACATACACAATTTTGCTGCCACAAATGCTTAGTACTGCACCAAATCTGTATTAATCCATAGCAAAAATAGAGTTTGAGTTCTGTTTGAGTGATGTCTAATAAAAACTACAGTGCCTAGCTGTTTTAGGAAATTATTTATCCTTTAAAAAAAAAAACTGTCTATTGTGACCTGTTTTTAAAGATTAATGTCTTCAGTTGGACTGAATGAGCTAAGTATTGAGAGATGGACTAACACATGGTTGGTTTTGGTCTTTTCGTGGGATTTATTGACAATGCTAGCTTTTTTCTTTAAAGTTGCACTATTCAATATTTCTATGTTACTAGTAGTGATGACCCCACAGCGCGTTGTCCCCACACTCTGCAGTCGCCTTCAGTGCTATCATCTTTCAGCTCACCGTTTTAGCTCTCTGGCCCACAGATCTACTGTTTTCGTGGTTCAGTCTCGCCACTCTAGTCAACCTCGTTTCCAGCCACAGGGCTCCCAAAGCCGTACACTACCTGCACAGCACCAAACAGCAGGCCCACAAACACAACTAGCTGGTGGACACGGTGGAGCATAAAGAGCCACCGTATTTTTTTCCTCAGGATAACCATTTTGGTGAAGGCCAAAACAGATCTTAAAGGAGGCTTACCTTTGTCAGATGGCCTGAAACATGACAAATTCATTCAAATAAATGATAATGTCTCTCCATATCTTTTGGGTTTGCACACACTATAGGCAATTGTTTACTAACAGATCCACCATACCAACTTTATAAGTTGATAATATGAGATTGTCTCCAAGTGGACAAAAAAAATCAACTGTTGCAGTTTTAAGTTCTTCAAAATATTTTTTGACACAGGGCAAGACAGGGCCACAAGATTTGGTAATAAATAACGCAGGACCCATCTTAGTTGATATCGATACAAATTCCAAAACAATTTTGCAACGATCAATTTCTGTATAAACAATTGATACATGATGAATCTTTTGGGGTTCTAAGAGTCTGGCACTGCACAAGTTTCCGACTTTGCGGGGGTTGGTGGGTCAGCCTTGATTGGGTAATGTTGAGATGAGGTAATATTTGACCACTGTCGTCATTTAAAAGCAGCACCGCAACCACTGAATAATATTATTTAAAAATAACAGAACAAATTCATCCACCTTGGATTGGTGTCATATAAATTTTGAATCTTGAGTAGTGGGATATAATTCTTTGACCATAAAGATCATGCAAAAAGCTTTGTTTAGCTTTTAACATAATCGTTTACTTTGTTTAGTCCCGTTTATATTTCGCAGTACTCGGTTCTATTCTTACTTCCGATTTACGGATCTTTACGCATTGGGCTTGGACACAAGTACAGTGCAGTGTGACACTGCTAGAGACGTTGTGGATCAATTCTGCAGTCATCAGGCTGTAATTTTGTGACTGACCATTGTTCCTCTTTGCTGATGCAATTTCTTTATGTGGTTACGTGCACAGTATTTGTGCATTTGAAAAAAGTCAAGACAGTTCTTCTTCACACTGACTAATTATGCAGTTTCACTAATCAATCCCTGGCAATTTGGGCATTGACTACTTTTGGTCTTTGGAACTCTGTTAATTGTCTGATGTTGCTTTTGAAAACCTCCTCTGCCCAACGTTGATTGCAGGTGTTTGTCAATGCCTATCAGCAATCAACGTAATATAACCCATGGACTGGATAGACTGTGTCGTTGTGTTTGTGTTTGTGAGTCTGTTTTTTCAAAGTCCCTTTTTATGTTGTGTTTTCATCATGTTGTTGGCCTGTTATATTTCATCTCTAGATCTTTCTTGTTTTTCCCTCTTTATTTTCATTTGTGCAGCCCCCACCCCACCCCCACGTATTCTCCCACCTCCCTTGTTTCATACAACATGTTTTCTCACTCTCACCTCTTTGACCCTCGCACCCCCCCCCTTTGATCTACACCGCCACATGTTTCCCCTCCACACACATCACACTATTGCCGTGTAAACCCTTGGTGTGAACAATTATTGCTGGGGGGAGGGCATTTAATTGTCACAAAGTTGCAACACACCACTGCACCCTTTTCCTGTGGTGCAACAATTTCAGCAAGGCATAGGATTGCTTATCTTGAACTGGTAGCAGCAGCACTATGAGGATTCAGAACATTGAAAAGTGCCATTTCAACTTGTTTTTTCCCCCCGTTTAGCTGTAGGCACATAAATACACAGTGGCTCCTGTCGCCACTGTCATCAGGCAGCAGTTTTATTATTCTGTTTAACCGCTTTCTCTGTCTCGTTGTCAAGAAGCTGAAATACCACTTCTCTGTCTGCCTTTACTGAACACGTAGTGATTTTTAAATATATTTACACTTACAGAGAGTCGATTTAAGTCCTTTCCATCCTTTGCATGCGCACTAAACGAGTGGGTGTGTGTGTAGCTACAGAATATTTATGCCTTTTTGCACATGAGTTTTTTATTTAACCCTTTAATAGTCCAACCATAGTCCAAATATTGCAAAAAATATTCTTTTCCATTTCTTAGTTCCTTTCAGCACTAACAACAATCTTTTGTTTTTTTCAACTGACCACACGGCTTTTTAATTAAAGCCTCCATCCAAGTGAGGTGTCCATTTAAGATACTTTCAACATTTTGCATTAATTTTTCTCTATTAAAGCCCATTTTTATTGAAAATGTAAAAAAAAAGAAAATATTCTAATTTCATAACTTAAACAAATACACAATGATAGATGCATCATACCGACAACAGTGCGTTATCAAACTTATTATTGTACAATATAGTTTATTATTGTATTCCATGGAAATACTCAATTAAAAAAAAAGTGAGCAATAATAATTTTACTATAAGTTTTCACAACAAGATTAAGAGCTTACAGTCTACTGTGAGAGTGTGCTTTGAGCTAAATGCTAATGTCAGCTTTTATCTGTTAAACTGATGTTGTTACAATTTTTACCATCTTATTTTAGCATGTTAGCGTGCAAACATTTGCTAATTAACAAGAAACATAAAGTGCAATGTATTAGTTTTGCAGGTGCTTGGTCACAAACAAAAGTACTCGACAAACCACAATAGACCAGGTGATGGAACTAGATGAAAAGTCAGGGGATCAACAAAGTGATCTTTTATAATTGATCTTTTATGATTGTCTGTACAAAATTTCATGGCAATCCATCCAATAATTGTGAAGACATTTTACTAAAAGTTTGGAACCACTAGGACTCTTCCTAGAGTTGGCAATGCGGCCAAACTGAGTAACCAGGCAAACATGGGAGATCCTGCTGGAAGGACAACGATCTCAGCAGCACCCATCATTCAGGACTTTATGGTAGCGCAACTAGACGGAAGCCACTTTCGAGTAAAAGGCATATGACAGCCTGCTTGGAGTTCGCCAGACAACATTTAAAGGACACTGAGAGCATGAGGAGAAAGATTCTCTGGTCTGATGACACAAAAATTTAACTCTTTGGGCTGAACTCCAAACATTATGTCTGGTGAACATCAGGTGCTGCTCATCACCTGGCTAATACCATCCATACGGTGAAGCATGGTGGTGACAGCATCATGCTGTGGGGATGCCTCTCAGCGGCAGGGATACGGAGACTGATTCGAATAGAGGGAAGGATGAATGCAGTCAAATACAGAGAGGTCCTCGAAGAAAATCTGCTCCAGAGTGCACGTGACTGAGACTGGGGCATTGCTTCCCCTTTCGACCATTACAATGACCTGAAGCAGACAGCCAAGACAATGCGGGAGGGGCTTCGGAACAAGTCTCTGACTGTCCTTGAGTGGCCCAGCCAAAGCCCAGACTTACCATAGAAAATCTGTGGTAAGATGGCAGTTCACAGACACTTCCCATCCATTCTGACAGAGCTGGAGAGGATCAGCCAGGAAGAATGGAATTAACTGTACAAATCCAGGTGAGCAAAACTTGTAGACACTTACCCAAGACAAGATGAAGTTGTAATCGCTGCGAGAGAGGCTTCTACTGTACAAAGGACTGAATTAAGGGGCTGAATACTTTTGTGTAAGAGAGATTTCGCTTTTAAATTTTTTATAAATTTGCAAAAATTTCTAAAAACATGTTTTCACTTAGTCATAATGTGTTATTGAGTGTACATTGGTGGGCAAAAATGGCAATTTTATCCATTTAAAATTAAATCTACAACAAAATAAAGTGAAGGGGTCTGAATACTTACAAATACTTTCTGACCTTTAAGCCCTTTGAGGCCAATTTGTGATTTTTAAAATTGGGCTATATACATGAAATTTGACTTGACTTGACTGCTGGTGGGAGTAGAGGAAAAGTCAGGAGATCATCAAAGTCATTAGGGTGCTTCCTCTGGACACTATGAATATCTGTACCAAATTTCATGGTGATCCATCCAAGAGCTTTCATGACATTTCGCTAAAAAATCAAAAATGTCAACCTGCTGTTGACACTAAATGAAACGTCAAGGGGTCACCAAAATCACTAGGATTCATCGTCTGGGGACCTGTACAAAATTTCATGGCAATCTTTCCAGTAGTTATTGGAATATTTCTGTCCAGTGGACTGACTGACCAACATTGCCTAGAGCCCTGCCAGTAGCCTGGCTAAAGATTATTATGAAAGACATCAGACTTATTGGGATTTTGATGAAAAAATAATAAAAACAATCCCCACACACAGGAGCTGCGTAGACAGATTTTTCTTCTGCTAACTTCCTGGAAGGACGCCACCTGAAAAGGTCCGGTTCTGAAAACCACAGCGAGTGAACCCTGGGAATTTGTATTGACCTACCATACTTAAACAGAGCATTAGAGATGGTTCAGTCAGGTTGAATTTAGTACAAAAAATGATCAACAAGATGTCATTGCTCAAATTTTGCTCCACCCAAGGTTGACATCCTCACTTTTTAATATCCTAGTTTGTCTCCCTTACTTTTATCATGTATTGTCTGGTTTATTTTCTAACTTAACTATCTAAACATTTCTTCTTACTTTCCAGCTGCCAAAATCCAGATGAGAGAAGAGAGGGGCTGATAAAAATATTGATACATTCATCTGAGTAGCATAAGGGAATTCAGTAAAGCACAGTGGCATTAAAGATGAAAAAGATGAAACATTATCAGGTCTATATTAATAAAACTGAAAGATTTTAAGCAGGGTTGGCCCCATCCACTGTTCATCTTTATTGGAATTTTAGCAAACCCATCTTCCTGTCCGACTCGGGCTCGTGCACATATGGCTCCGCAAATTACAAACAGACTGGCATTAGAGGTTCAATCAGCCGAGAGATTGCTGCCGAATCCCCAAACTGCCATTTGAAAATGTCGTCAGTGCTCCTTGAGCGCAGTGCGAGAAATACACGGGCTCACGCTCCTGAACAATCATTACTTTTTGAAGAGAGTGGGGACGGAGGTCATTAAAAGTTTATACCACTGAAACCAAACATGATAAACTTGGCCTTTTACATTTTTGGTGAGAGAACGGAGAGGGGAACAAAAAAGGGAAAGACAGGAGAGGGCAGGAGCAATCTTCAAAGGCAATCACTCACAGTCCCTGTAGCTGTTCATTAAAACCCAACCTAATTGTTATTGTGGAGTCATAATGATGCATTTCTAAGAATATAGCATTATCCGTCAATGTGAATATGCTGGATTGTTCAGATCGAAGGTGAGAAACTGAAGATTTTTGTAAATGAGAATACTCTACTTCACACCTCTGCTTTCCACAAACAAGCTCTCTGTTACATTTCTATCTCTATTTACATCTCTACCTCTGGTAACATGCGATACTTTGTTCTTCAGAACCTATTATTCCTTGAGTCTTGGCTTTCACAGGCTTGGTATGAAATACTCTGATTAGGGTATCACACTGATACGGATACAGTACATTTGGAAAATAGCTGCATTCAGTAGGGGTCAGTGTTGCTCCGTGGAAATGCTGGAGGCCACCAGCTTTCTCCACTGTGTGTTGATTGAGCTGTGTGCGTGTGTGTCTGCATGTTCGCGAGTGTCATTTTGCAAGCCTTGTCAACATAAGTTGACACCACACACGCACAGACTAAGACACTCAGTAATCTCGTCTTCGGCTCTGATTTCTACAACTATCAAGCAGATGACATATTTTTCTTTACTGTGACTGCTTCTTCTTGCTTTCCTCTTTGCCAACTTATTGGTCACACACACACACACACACACACACACACACACACACACACACACACACACACACACACACACACACACACACACACACACACACACACACAACCACATGTGTTTGCGTGGGATCGCTAAGCAAAGCAAGGGAGAAGAGGCAAGACAGACTGTGAGTGTGGGTGAGAGTGAAGAAGGATGATTGCTATGGTTTGTGTTTCCCCCTTTTTTCTCTTGGTAAAGTGAGCCACCTAGAGCAAAAGGACACACACACACACACACACACACACACACACACACACACACACACACACACACACACACACACACACACACACACACACACACCTAGAAACACACTTCAGTTTTTTTTTGTTTTTGTTTTGCTTGCAAGGGAATAGAACAGATGGAATGAATCCCTACAATGGGCAACAAGCAGGAAGAGTGGCTGAAGGAATGTCAAACACACACTTTCCCTGTGTGGACTGAAAGTGGGGTCATTTTGAGGTGAATTCTTTATTCTCTGTTTTGCAGAGTGTACGTGAGTGAGTGTGTGTGTGTGTGTGTGTTTGTGTGTGTGTGTGTGTGTGTGTGTGTGTGTGCGCGCGTGTGTGAACGAGTGGCAATTTGTAGGAGACACAAGTACAATGAAACTATGTGTGTTATCAGTGTGAGCCAGGATGATTTAGACTGCGTAATGTTCATCAGGTTAAAGTTACTCTTTCTCTTTCCTTCTCACCAAAACCTATTAGACGGCTTGCTGTGGAAGCCACAAAGGAAGAAATCCAAGGCTACATTTCCTCTCCCTGGCTAAGCCTGCTGCCACTATCTGGACAAACTATTGATGGTCTCCGAGCCAGCAGACAGCGGTCTGTCTCGCGATGTACTGAGAGAATGCGATAGAGAGAGCAAGACAGGGGATGGGGATGGAGAACGAGAGACAGAGGATTAGCCGCAGTTGAGTCACAGTTATTCCATTACCTCTCAGCCACGCATACACGAGTGTCTGTACACACACACACACACACACACACACACACACACAGACACACACACGCACACTGTTTCCCACATGATCGTGTTTGGCCAGAGACTGCAAATTTTCCTTGCTGAACACAAATGAAAAAGAGAAGAAGAGGAGGACAAAAGTGAAATGGTGAGAAAGCTGATTGAGCAGCTGCTTTTCCTGGAGGCTCTGTGAGCTCTGTGAGCGCTGGAATTAAAAGTATCCCGGGATGTCCTCTGACGATTCTGTCTTTTGAGTAGCTTAGCAGCATAATAATTAATAACCCCTGAGTAAACACTGGGAGGAATTGCTCAATAAATAATTGAAGGGGAATTTATAAATAATCTTCCCTCTTAATCTATTCCAGTGCACTGCTGCCAGGTCCCCGAAGTGATGCTCATCCCTCTGGACAGTTGGCGGTTCTGGCTTCCTGCCTCATGGGGGCGCTCTTGTTATATCAGAGAAACCACCACCTCAAAAAAAGAAATAAATAAATGGGTTATTCACAAAAATAGTACATGCTTCTAAGAAACAGGCCCTAACCCTCTATTAAAATCCTGTTTTTGAGGAGACTACTTTTGTTATCGGTGCTCTCAGATTTCTGGGCGTTTTGAGGAAATGAGAGAGGTTTGGTGCTCCCCGAGCAGCTGCAGAGTTCTGCAAGATGCTCCGGGGTGTATACAAGATGTCAGGAAGTATCTTGAGGCAGGCCTGTTTCACTTTGGATTTGGATTGAGGTGTCTATCAAGTGTGCTAATCCAAAAGTCACAATTAAGTACTTATGTTGCACCCATTGTGCTTTTCCTTCCTCCAGTTCCTCACTTTTTTCTTGCTTGATCTCTCTTTCCTTTTTTCCCCCAATTTTCCTTCCGCCCTTCTTTCCCTCAATCCCTCCCTCCTTCAGCTGTTAGTAGCCTCGTATACAATTAACAACTGTTTGCTAATGAGAATGAGCGGGGGCTCATTATTCATTATATCATTAACATTTAATTGCTCTGTGCTAATCCTAATAACCATCTCACACAGTTTAATCAGTTGTCACTTTCTGGTGCGACTACAACATCAGTGTTGTTTGACATCAAGTCTCCCATGTTGTCATTGTTAGGTTTATGCTCACGATGAAAGTTTTTAGGTTCAAATTGTAGCTTTGGAGATGATTAACTTGGAGAATCCCGGGTAAAAGTATGGATGTCAGACTGCCGATCGCTGATACAATCTAAGCGGAGCTGTAGAGTGTCGTTGGTCTCATCACTTAAGCTGTCCCAGGCTTCCTCTTCAGATAGAGAGTTCCATGCCTCTCTATCTGTCCCATCATCTCTCTCTAGTTTCCATCTCTCTCCCTTTTTATCCATCTCACTACATTTCTTTTTGCGTCTCCGTCTCTTCCCCCCTCGCCCCTCATCTGTGCCAAAATAGTTCTATAAATTGCACGGGGTCCAAACAGTGGAGGATGTGGGAGATGCTGACAGCCTGAGTGGCAGGGAGGAAGAGCAGAGGCAGGACAGATCCTCCCTCCATCACTCATCAGTGGGGAGAAGAGGGAGACGTGGACATGGATGGGAGGAAGGGACAGGGAGAGAGAGAGAGAGAGGGAGAGATAGGAAGAGAGACAAAGAGAGAGAGAGAGAGAGCGACTGTATGGGGAGGGGGGAGAAGGGAAAAGAAAGAGAGTGAGCAGCCACCCAACACAGTCATCAACTCCCTCCCATCCATCATCTGTCTCAGCCCAAAGGCTGCCACTGCTTCATCAGCATCACCTCCTTGCACATTACGTGCACGTGTGTGTGCATGTGCACATACACTGGGAGGTTTATGAATATTTGTTTGTAAAAGTGTGTGCAAGATTGATTGTGTAGATGCGTATTGAGTGTATGTGTGCCTGACGGGTCGGCTCTTTTTTGTGTATATATTTCAATGTCAGTTCAGGACAAATTATATGAGTAGTGCAAGACTGCAGTCCATTGCCCATATTCCTCTCAGCAGACCGTAGCTTTGCTCTGCTGTAAATACCAGTCATTACAAAACTATAAAAGACAATTAAGTCTGTATTGAAAATATACACAAATTATACCCACGTTCACATACATCAAGGTTTTCTTTGGTTTGGTTTCTGAATTCTGATTGAATTAAGACTCTTTATTTAGTGACTGGTAGACATTTTGGAGCTTGTTTTAGGAAGATTTTATATAGAAATAACGAAAAGAGTTGCAGTGGTATAGAGACAGTTCTACATCTAACCAGAGAGCACACACACACAGTGACATGAATGCTTGGTGGAAACTGGAGCCTCTCCCAGAATCCAGTGAGTAAAAGCAAGAAAACAGTTCCTTGCAGCTGTGGAAATAGTTGTAGTTCACCTGAGATTCATGTCTTTAGTATAGCCGGCTGTCGGAGGAGACCAGAGCTCCCAAAGAAAACCCATGTGAACTCCTGCAGAAAGGACCAGCACCCAGCCACTGTGTTGCTCATTATCCATTCACTAAACAACGTGTGTTAGGGAACATTTTCCCACTTCATATGTTTGTCTTCAACTGAACAGCTAATCATCAAACTGTCCTTTTACAACCCATAATTGTATTCTGTTTAAGGTGGATTGGTATTAATTTAAAACTATTTCTGTCTAATAAAGACTAGCCACCTATCTGTACTGCACTGTACAGGAGGGCAGCTCATATCATGACATGGCTCAGTCTGTAGCATGGTGGCTAACACTAGCTTTATATTTAGTGTATAGATAAGAGTGGAATCGATTCTCTCGAGTAACCCTCAACAAGTAGCCAACAACTATGACAGATTAGCCCCTAAAATACCCAGAATGCATGAATGGTGGCACCCTAGCCTTACTCCCTTTAATAAATACCCTTTTGTTTGGAAAACAATAGATTTGACAGTCTTGCAGTTTTAGTCGTTCCTTTGTCATAGCCAAACTTGCATTGTGAAGTTTCATTTAATTAAAGGGCTGCTGTTAAGGTTGAGTATTTATTTTTTTGTTTGTTTTTTTCACCATCATGTTCATAATTAAGCTATTCTAAACAACTAATTCTTAAAGATAATATTAGAATGACATTAGGATAAAGCTCTTTCAATTTGGAAAGCAACACCCACCCGGGCACAATAAATGTTTTAAAAACATCCTGACATTTTCATACAAACTGTGCTCCACTCAACATAACCTTTCTGTTTCTTTTTATTGCTTCCCCCAGCTCTGCCACCTCTCTCCCCCCTCTCTCCCGTTGCCTTTGGCACCATATTGCTAATTGTACTTAAAGAGCAAAATCTAATTGTGCAGAAAGAAATCTGGGCTGGAGGAATTATCCCAAGCTTTTAGTCCTTTTTTATTATTCAGCCCGATGCCAAAACCAGTGGCTAATGTTTTCATTCACACCCCAACGTAGGTAGCAGTCATTTTAAGGGTTGATAAATACATGAGTCTACACATGTTGGCTTACTTTTATTTATTTATTTTCTTTTTGGCTGGAAGGGACATCAGAAGATTTTCAGCTGGCTTAATAAGGCCTCTCAGTTTTAACTGTGAGAAATCTGTATTTTCTCTACGAGCCTCGTCTTCTCTCTACTTCATCATCTGCTGCTCCGACCTCTCCTCTAGTCTTTTTGGACAGTCAACAAAGCCACACAGCCAAACTTCCCATAACACTCTCCCGGCGCCATCTCGTCCCGCCTCCCTCCTCCTCTTCTGAAGAAAGGGCAAATGAATGATGCTCACTGTATCGACACAAAACTTTTGCATCGGTCTCCTCCCTACCCCTCTCCTCCCTCTTTGCTAATGAGCAACGCTAGCTCTATTGACCTACTTGTGGACTTAAAGGAAATCCAATCACAAATGCCTCAGGTCGCTTTCTTCCCACTTTGGGAGATTAAAAGATTCAATTCTCTTTGCCTATCCACACTCATCATCATCACTTCTCCTTCCACTCCTTTTGTCTGTCTGCTCTGCTGTCTGCCCCTGCCCTGAACCCAACCCCACCTGACCGTCGCTCTCTCTTTCCCCCTTTTTACTTCATAACTAAGTTCTCAGGCTTTTACAAACTTGCTCTTTGTCTTTCCGATTCAGTTCCAGAACAAGAGCAAAGCAGAGGAGAGCAGCAGTGCAGATAATTATCAGCAGGAGACAAGGGTGTTACTGGGAAGCAATGGAACTGGCGGACAGACTCTGATCTAGTCAGCTGCAGAAGGACAATGAATCACTGGCTGCAGCACATCTGCAATGAGTACAAATATGCACGGAAACACGCCCACACACGTAACATGACCAGTGCTCATAAAGTTGCATTTTTTCCTCATTTTCATACATGCAGTCACAAAAACACACACATTTCTCAACTTCATCAAGTTAGTGGAAAAACTGTCTGCTAGCCTCAATTATCCCAATCCCTCCAAACATTAGGCACATACCCATGGAACAGACCCCATACTGTGCCTTAAATGGCAGCAGGGTGCTGAGCTACTGTTTGCTTTGCCTATTGCCATGTTTTTTGTTTGGTTTCATGCATACTGTGCAGTAATAGAACATAGTGACCCAGGCTCCAAAGGAGGTCTGCTAACAAACAGACAGCACCGCGAAAACACAGGCTCTCTGTGGGATACATGCGATATTCAGACGATATACTGTACATGCAGCTTATATGCTTGCGTAGGTTGGCAGAGTGTGTGTGTGTTTGTGTGTGTGTGTGTGTGTGTGTGTGTGTGTGTGTGTGTGTGTACAGACTAGATGAAAGCATGCTTGATGTCATCAAGCTGCCCATTAAATGTTTTGGCTTGTTGAATTACTTTTGAAAACAGTGACCGTAAAGAAAAACCCACTTTGACTGCGGGAGACACAACAGCAGATTTATTGTTGCTTAACATCCACAGAAAATACATCTTTCTGATTTGATAGAAGGTGTCCATTAAAACTGTATAACAGAGCAGCTCGAACATAGTTTCTGTCAACAGTTTAATCACCGTTAGTGTACACAGTACATAAAACAGTAGGTAATCATAGAAATGATACTTCTGCTTCATGCCACATTACCAGTTAACTCTCACTGGTGAAACTGGCCTAACAAACTATGAATATGAGATCAGTTGGAACGCAACTTCCCCTTTTTCTTTGGTAAGGAGCCATGGTATAAATGTGATAATTTCCTTCAAGGTGTCCTGTTACACAGTACAAAATGACTGTGTCAGCTCAATAAATCCCCACAACATTCATCCATCATTTTCAAATCAGGAGACCTCAGGGTTTATTGACAGGCTGATCTGCAGTCAGGCATTCCGAGTCTGGTGGTCTTTTTCAAGGAATAATTCAACAGTTTAGGAAATAAAGTTATTCGCTTTCTTGCTGAGAGCCGAGAGGTATATTGATACCACTCTCAAATCTGTCTGCTCAATCGTAAGCTAGAGCCAGCAGTCAGTTAGCTTAGCATAGCATGGGAAACCGGAAGCTAGGGAAAACAGCTGGCCTAGCTCTGTCCAAAGATACAAAAACATAAGCCTACGAGTACCTCTAAAGCTCACAAATTTACACATTGTATCTCATTTGTTTAATCTGTTCCTATGCTTAAGTGTAAACAATGTGATGCAAGAAATTCTGGAGTTAGGTGCTGGACAGCACATAAGCGCCCATTACTTGTCATTATTACATTTCTTGTACAGATGGAACAAAGTAGTTATATCATGATAATTGATTTTACCTTTGGACAGACCCATGCTTGCTGTTTCCCCCTGCTTCCAGTGTTAATGCTAAGCTAGGCTAACTGGCTACAGCTTCCTGTTTGACAGGCCCCTTACTTAAGAAAGTGAATCATCTCGAAAACGTTGAACTTTTTCTTTAAAAGGGATTTTGTGGTATTTCCAATCTGGGACTAGTGGTCATTAGGCACCTTTTCGACTGTGGCAAGAACGATGTCAATCTGGGCAAGGTGCACATGGTTCCTACAACTTTTCATAAAACTTTAACCTAACAGGAAACATTTCAGACAACCAAAAGAAAACATAGAAAGTACTTCCATGAAGGTGCCCTAGCTGTTGTAGAAAACTATATAACACAGTGGATTCACTTCTGCACAGTGTGTACCTTGTCATTTCAGAAACTTACAGACACCAACTGCCTTCTCACGTTTAAAACTATTAATATACTCTAGAATATACACAAGCTAAGTTTAGCCCCAATCGACATCCCTTTTGCCAGATTCTGCATTTCCCATATCTCTACAATAGAGGTAATGAGTAAAACATTGCCTTTAAAGCCCAAGTTTTATTTCTAAATGTTTAGCAGTACTGAATCATGTTGGTATGTTTTTTTTAAATCTAATTAACACATATAAGCATAAGAAATAAAAAAAATGTTGCAAATAAGCTCAGGCTATGAATGAGATGTGGCATTCATCTGTTCAGGGAATATTCTTGGTGTATGTATGTGTCTCCTCAAAAATAAACAAAAATATCATGCATGATTTATCACAGGATTTTAAATGTGCTCTTTTTTCCACATGCAAAGTTATGTAAGAAAGTGAAAAAAAATCCCATAATATTCTTTTTTTTTTGACACGGGCACAGTAAAAGGCGGGCTCTAACTTCCAAGTTTTCGGTGAGTCAGAGTTGGATGCGAAAGAAAGCCAGAGAGAGGCAGACATGAGAAATGAAATAAGGACTATTTTATTTGATGCTGCTGTTTTGTTTTCTCTTCGAAAATTTGTCTGTCTGCTCATGCAAGACAGTTGCAATAGTGAATGAACTTTTGAACATGAGACAAATCAAACTAACCCTTTAGCAATATGAATAAGACAACAATAATGGGAGGGTGAAATGGATAAACACAAAGAAAACTAAGGCAATTTGGGATTTTCAGAAGAGTGAACGGTTTATCTACGAACTGCAAGTCTCGCCTTGTAAGAAGGGAAGTCTGTAGATGAATGTGCAACAAACACACTCATGATTATTCAGAATTATAAAGCAACTACAAGTGATCTTCATAAAAAATTATCAAAACTTAGTATACAGGTAAGAAACTCTCAAATGGCCAAAAAGACACAAACATACAAAGTTATGTTCACCTCATCTAAACCTCTCAATTTGTTCAGACTTGCACTGGGCCCACTTATTTTTGTAGCTGGACTCAAATAGTGAATACCATCAACTGCTCGTGTCAGAGAGAGAGCTCCAGGTCTCACCCTCTTGACAAGAATCCTGCCCTTGGCAAATTAGTGACAGGAGACAGCAAAATAAATCAAACTTATGTGGAACATCCCACCATGACTCTGCTCCCTGCCACTCTCTCTGAGTGAAAGGAAAAATAAGACCAACTGAGGCACTCCTTCCCTGTGCTCTCCTTTTAATCATCTTCTGTGTTTTTTTCCACTGCTGGACCGAAAGATTGTACAGTTTAAGTGTATTTGTGCTCCCCAATCAAAATGCTTGTTCTCTAATGTTGTGGCCTTTTAGTTTTTTTTTCAATTTCTTCCCCTTACTGGTTTTTGTCTTCTGTTTTATCTGATGGATCCCACGACCTTTGCACCCTTCATCTATGATAAGTGCAATAATATTCTTAGTGTGAGTGTTTGCATATGTGTTTCTTTCTGTACCGTTGTATAAAAGCAGACATAATGGTTTGACCATAGGTCTTTACTAGTAAACAAAAATCAAGTATCAGCATATGCCTTAAATGCATTTTTCTTCTAATGGTCTGTATGTTTCTTAGTGAATCTTGTTGTTCTTGGATGAAAGTGAAGGAGATGATTTAAGGACATTGTGACTTGAACATCATGTTCTGCAGCACCATCTGCGTTGATTCATGTGCACTCAATGTCCTCTTCAGTAGGGTACACCTTGCTAGTGCCTGGTACTACTTGTTTTTCCCTCAAGAAAAGCCTGAAATCGTCAAGGAAAATATGCTGGCAACTGCAAAGCCAGTCACACAGTTCCTCATCTTGATGATTTTTAAACATGCTGTGAGCGTCTCATTTCACATCATTCCCACAATCTGTTACATTTAAGTTAAGCGCAAAAACCGCACCTAAGTAGGATAAAATGAAGTAACTGTCATGTTCCTGGAACCCTTTCGAGATGATTTGTGATTCATGACATATTATCCTGCAGGACATTTCTACTGTAGCCACAATGTGCCTATTTAGCTTCATTTCCATGTACTTATCTGACAGTAAGAGAACCCAGAATGATTTGCTAATGCTCTGGTCCATTCAACTGAAAGTCTGTGCTTTGTCATGGCTTCTATTTGTGATTTTCATGAACAGAGTCTCAAAGTGCTGTCCAGTTGTACAGATTGTCCAGTTTGGCGGTGTCAGCATTGCATCTCTGTTCTTTGCTGATGATGTACTACTGTTGGTGTCATCAAGCTGTGACCTCCGGTTCACAATAGGGAAGTTTAACCAAAACCATGAGGCAGGACATCTTTACTTGTTTAACTTTTTCATTGAAACCATTAACTTGTCTTACCTTAACCAAAATGCTTTTCTTTCCCAAACCAAACCACATGTCAGCCTTTATGTTTTCAGTATCAAACCCCTGTGTTTTGTGCGCCCACCATCCACCCACAAATGGAGAGGAACAGGCAGTCATATATAGCTATTTTAGTTGCTTTATTATGGTAATGATGAAATCTCACAAATGTGCATAACCTCATGAACAGCTGGCATTTATCAGGCTAAAAAATCGGGATTGGAACACAGAAAAAAGTAATTAAAAAAAATGAAGAAAGATTTATCGTTAGGACAAGATAATGTTCTTGCAGGAGACTCAATGAAATTGTGCTTAGAATTTGCCAAATTGTGTCCTGGTTCATTGGCAAGGAACTCCAGAAGAGGGTCGCACCAAAACCAAGAATGAAATAAAATTATATAAAGCAGACAGGAATGAGAATAAAACAAACAGTTGAATAATGTGTTCTTGTTGGTATCTAAGCCTGAGAAAAAGAAGGCATCAGCCCGCCTGTCACTCTGTCCTCTCTGTGGTTTCTGGCTCATGAGAATAGCCAACAAGTGACATTTAGTGAACTGTGTGAAATTGAATTTCCTATCACCCCCCCAAAAACACAAAGAAAACAAACAAACAAACAAACAAACAAACAAACAAACAAACAAACAAACAAACAAACAAACAAACAAACAAAACTATAAAAAAATGGACAGAGCATATACAAAATTTCTCTCTATACCCTGTATCTTTTACAAATCTCATCTCTGCTGACTGTAATCACATTTGGCTCAGTAAAACGAGGCTTGAAGTCAAAGGCAAAACTAAAACAGGAACAGGAAAGCCGTCAGATCTGGCAACCAAGCAGACAACATGCAAAGGCTGGGAAGTTATGGCTGGGATTGCTGGATATACAATCAGGCAGGGAGAAGATGAAAATGGATAGATTTATAAACGAAGAGGGTGACTGGGGAATGACGAATAGGTGTGCGGATGGGTGCAGGAACACTGTGGGGAACTGCTGGCGATACTGGGAATGAAAGGATCTGATGGGTTAGTGGTAGGCAAAAATGGAGACGCCAAGGCTTGTTCATACTGCCAGATAGGTATGATATCACTACGATACCTGTGATAGCAATCTTTCGATTGTATTGTGACAACACTGCTGCCATTAATTTGTCTAAAATGAAAGCATCCTAACCATATGTTCCGTATGAATTAAATATAGTGGAATGTGTGGTTTTACACCTGCATAACTATAAGCATTAAGTCTTCTTACATCCATGTACCGTTCTTGCTCTTATGCACTTGCTGAAAATGTGCAACCATGTAATCAACAAAATAATTCAAGAATTTATCTTCTAGGTTTCATTTTTAACATCGGAAAACTATATTAGTTAAAATTTATAATTTCCACTCTATCCCCTCTTAACCTTCAGAACAATATTACATAGAGCTGTGAGACCTTGGATAGCTGTAATCAGCTTTCCTTCTATCTTGTTTGAGGCTGGGTGGTGTAAGAGTTTGTCCGATTTAAAAAAATTCCATTCTTGCTGTGGAAATGAGAGAGAAATGCAGGCAAATGTGCTTGTCTTTTGATGGCCAGTGTCTCTGTCCATTAGCTGGGCTGAACATTGCACTGCACCACATCAGCAGAGTTTCTTAAAGTTACTAACTATAAAAGATAAAGAAAGAGTCGATATCCAGTGATAAGTCAATAGTGTATACTGTCCTACTGGGTCTCATGCATGTCTGTCTATCCAAAGTATGCTGCCTGCCACTATTTTAATTGCATCCCATGTGATGAAATTTTACTGAACTGAAGTGAAGTGAAGATGAATTGAACTGAAAATGCCATCCATTTCTGAGGGACAGTGAAAGCATTTTTTTTTTTTTTTTTTCAAATGGGAAACTAAAAAGAGCCTTATTAGTGAGATTGGGAGATTGTCAGTGTCCTCTTGAATCCTTGATCTGTAATTGCAGCATGGCCCCCAATGCTGATACAAGGTTGCTTCAGAGTTCTTAGTATAAAGTATTGATTCAATGTGGGCTGTACATTGTTACACTCTCAGTCTGACATACTGGACTGATTGTAAAAATCAACAATATTGTACAAAACAGAGGATGAGCCTCAAAGGGTTATGCATACTATAATTAAACTGAGCTGAACTGGCTATGTTCCACTGACCAAAAAATGATTATAATTAACATTCATGAGGAATAAAGAAAAATGGAAAGAAGTTTCAAGCTCAGTGTTGCACAAACACTGAGCACTGAACTTACAGAATTAGAGAATACATACTTTTTTAGCCATACTAGCCTCTAGGGATGGCAGTGTCGGTATGCTGGTTGGTGCACCATTTTGGCCCAGACCAAAATATCTCAACAACTATTGGATTGATTGTCATTATATTTTTTAGACATTCATGGTCCCCATGGGATGAAGCCTACCAACTTTGGTGATCCCCAAAGTCAGTAAGCATCTATAATAACAGCAGGACAGCGAGGACCCCTTTCCTTTTGGAATATGAAATTTGGTTTCAAAGTGGAAATATAATATTTGTTGCTGTTTGTTTATCTGAAAAGACAAAACTGAATACATAATAAATGCATAATTTGTTGGAAAGTTTAACAACAGTGCTGTCTCTGTGGATTCTGTGGGTTTCTTATATGTACGTATATGTCACCACATTTCAATAAAAACAAATAAATATGAACGAAAAAGAACAGAGGCAGTGCAGTCCATATTACATTTTTTCTGAATTTTTCATATATATTACAGATTGGACATCAAGTGTGTCTAATACACTCACTGTCAATTCCCGGATCTTTGAGTTAAGATTATTTTGTCCCAGTACAGTCAGATACAGTTGTGTTAAAGTGTAATCACCAGTGCCGAGCTGAGCTGCTGTTACTGGCAAGAGCGCTGCTCTTCCAGCTGCAAATAGTATTCCTGTCCTCAGGCGTCTGGACTTCTGAATTGAACTTGCCATGTTCAACCTTCCAAGTATCCGAGTCCGAACTTGGCGTAGCCTGTATTGAAAAAGCATTAGCATTTAGCAGCTGAGCTTTTAGCTTCAACTTAACTCTGTAAAAGCACATGAACAAATGTGTGAACAACTGATTGTTGTGGTACATGGCTTCCGTATTCAGTATGGTATAATTTTAACAAGGCACCGGGACTTGAAAACCATGTATGGAAACACATCACTTGGGAAATTAACTACTTCATTGTGCGCCAGTACAGCAGCAATGGGAGGAAATAACTGTCCAGTCACAGATGTGTATGTAAATTACATTGCTCAACTAAACACACTCTCAAACTTTGGGCTTGTGAGAGGGAGGAGAGAAAGAATCAATATTAATATGAATATAATTAACAAAATTAATAGCAGAGAAATGACTGATTCATGTAGTGTAGGTTTATCCAAAAACTACTGGATATCCACAGGCTGGCTGCTACAAGTATGACTGTGGCAGTGATCTCACTGTAGTTATGACTTTTCATTTTGCAGTCAACTGTGAAATTTTTAGCATTGCCTCTTAAAGTGGCTAAATCCTCTGTAATCATAGATAACAATCAATTTCAGAGGAAACAGAGGGGAAATCACATCTCTCCTTGTGTGAGAAAACCATACATTTCACTTTGATGACAGGTTTTGAATAAAAACAGCAGGTGGTGATGCAAGGCTTTTCCCTCCCTGTAATATCCTGTAATACTGAATTTTGCTGTCATGCCAGGTACAATTTATATGGAAGTCAGGAAATATTTCAAATGGTAGATGAATCACTGTGGACTAGAAAAGTTCCAGTACAGATGGAGAGAGATGGCGAGGAAAGGAAGGGAGAGAACAGGGGGATTCTCAGATGCAGGTGTATTTATAGCTGGAAAAGGAGAGTCGCTCACACACACACACACACACACACACACACACACACACACACACACTCACACCGGAGGCTATCCTAGTCCTGCTGTTAAATAATGCAACTGCTTTGAGATTTGAGCGACTCCTATTATATTAAGCTGTTGTGTGTCTCTGTGTTTAAGGGGAAGCTTACACATGTGCATATGTCATTGAAAGACACAGACTCTCCATCTCCCTCCATTGTAACAGTCTTTGCTCTCTTGTTGGAAGACGTGTGTGTGTGTGTGTGTGTGTGTGTAGTTTTGTGTGTTTCTGACAGAATCAATTACATCCAAGTTTATGAATCCATCCTCTTTTTCTACTCTGTATTTGTATGTGTGTATATGTGCGTGTGTTTGCAATCATGTGTAATTATCTGTGCCCCTTTACGTGCCTCTCCTCGATGTGTTTATATTAGAAAAGTGTTTCTGAAGTGTTCCGCAACCAAACTTGCGAGGCCTCTCGTGCCCAATTAGGCAGCTTGTTTGAGCTGCTGTCATCACATGGTTCACTCTGTTGGCATCTCTTATCTCCTTCATCACTCCATCCCACCGTCCCGTCATCTGTCCACCCTGCAGTCTCAGAGTAAGGATGGAAAATAAATGAAAGTCAGTTTTGTGGTGTCACAGTAAATGCATGTTTTGGTCTCTCTGCAGACGTACATCAGGTTATCTCAGGCGTGCAAACTGTTGGATTTTAGGTATGAAACGGCTGATCACACTCAATGCACAGCCAACGGCCTACACATGCACACTTTTCACTCTTGTTTCTCTTTGCCCTGACACTTCAGAGAATGACAGAAGGACGAGAAGAGAGTGAGAGAGGGAGTCAGATTCTCTGCTTACCTTCTTAACTAGTCAGTGGATCTGTCTCCAGGAGAAGGGCCGACACCGATAGCAGGTTGGGTCCCTGCCAGCTGGCAAGGGTATATATACACACACACACACGCACACACACACACACACACACACACACACACACACACACACACACACACACACACACACACACACACACACACACACACACACACACACACACACAAACACACACACACATAAACAGGCCTGCTCTTTCCCCTAGGGTGCACTGAGACATTCTGTGACCTTGGTAGGGCAGCAAACTGTACAGCCCTAACAACACACACATACTCACACACACAAACACAAAAACACACACACACACACACACACACACACACACACACACACACACACACACACACACACACACACACACACACACACACACACACACACACGAGACACGAGTCATCCAGTTGTTTATATCTGCAGTGAAGAAGAACAGTGGAACTGGTAGTTTTAGACTGTGCCTTTTCCATTTAAACGCACAACAAAACACACACACAGACAAACCAACCTGCTGAATTCTTAACAGGTCAGTGACAACATGGAGTACCATTTAGATGAGAACAGGTGGCTTGTCAGTGTGTCGGTGTGTTTCTGTGTCTGCTGTGCATGTGTGTGAGTATGTCTTCTTGTTACCTCCTTTGGGCCTTTTCCGGTATAAAAACCTACCTTGTCGGGACCAGTATTACTCATGGGGAGCAGTGCCTGGTCCTAATGAGGCAAAACTTCATTTGTTAGTTCCTGGTTAAGGTTTGGCGTGAGGTGTGAATTGAGGTTAGGTAAAGGTTAGGGTTAGGGTTTCGGTTAGGCTGTCCACAATGAATGGAAGTCAATGCAATGTCCTAACAAGGATAGCTACGCAAACTTGTGTTTGTGTGTGTGTTTAAGCCACAGAACTGTCTAAAATGCTAATTAACACTGATAGGTGAAGCAGAATGTTATTCAAAGACATTTCTGTAATCATAGATGTTTAGGTTTTTTTTTGGCTGGATTCATTATTTCAGGTGCATAACATTTACATTTTTTTGCAAAGATTAAAACACACACACACACTGTTGATTGGACATTAGACTGCATGAAGTGTGTGTTTCTGTCAGGGTATGAGAGAGAGGCAGAGACAGAGTGGATGTGCTGAGTTTTCTGCCAAACAGATGTTCATCAGCATTTCAGAGTGTTTCTGTGAAGCCATTAGACTACATTACCAAGAACACACTAATTACGTAGGTGCATGGGGAACTGAGGGGAAGCAGGACACACACACAGACACAGACACAGACACACACAGACACAGACACACACATACACAGACACACACACACACACACACACACACACACACACACACACACACACACACACACACACACACACACACACACACACACACACACACATTGACATACAGTTTAGCAAACATTACACTGACTTCCATTCATTCCCAGAGGGCTTAGCCTGACCTTAACTATAACCCCAATTAAGACATAAACTGTCTTACATTGTACTGAGTGAGAGTGCAGTGAAATCAAATTTGGGACCCAGGTCATGTCTCTGGTTTGACAAGCCATCCACGCTCAACTGGTGTGAAGTCCAGATTTTGTCCCACGATGTGGCCTATGACAGAAAAATATGCGCAAGTTCCCACAAGATGGCCAGTAGCCAGCAAGAGTGAAATTAGGAGTGACAAAGGGAGCGCAGAGGTCTGCTGTCCCCCTCTGTGATCCGACTGATCAGAGAGAGAGACAGCTGCAGGTCCCTTTACACCTCGCTCTGTCTCGCCCACTCCCTCTTTTTCTCCCCTTTTTTCCTCTCCATCTCTGCTCACCTATTCCCTTCTGTCTCTACTGTTCCTCCCCCTTCCCCCTCCCTCCCTTCTCCTCTCCAGCTCCTCTGCCCTCACTCCTCTTTCTTTCACCCCCGTGAACACACACACACACACGCACACACACACACGCACACGCACACACACACACACACACACACGCACACACTGCACTGACCTCCTCATTTCCTCTTTTTTCCTCTTTCCCTGTCTCACCCAGCATCTGTCTAATTCAGTGGTTGGGCCTGTGGTTAGCAGCAGTATAGTTTTTATGATCACCCTCTGAGTACACAGTGACCTTGGACATTATTCACATACAATGGATGGAGCTGTCCACTGTGCAACTGCTGTGGGCTGCGAGTGTGTGCTTGTTTGTGTGTATCAGGCAGCGAGAGAGGGAGGGAGGGAGGGAAGGAGAAAGAGTGAGTGTAACAATTTAAAATGTGAGCAAAGGAGAGAGAGTATGAACTAGCCCACCACAAGTGGTATATGAACTGTTCCAATTGTGGTGTGCTAATGAATGTAAATGTGTGTGCGTATCCTTTTCGGTTCTTCAGAAGGGTGCAACAATAACCGGTAAACTGCAGCATATAGCTCAATAAAAAAATGAACCACTACAGTTTAAGTTTTTCCTTTTTGCCCTCAATATCACAACTAGGTAACCAGACATAAAGGTGAGCCCTGTGTATGCTGTGTTGCCAAAAGTACGTGGACACTCCTCTGTACATACTTCTAGGGCTGTTTTTCATGGTTTGAGCCCTTAGTTCCCTAAGTCCAATTGAAATTACAATCAGTCATCCCTTTTGGCAGCCAAAAAATACTACCAAAGATATTTTCCATTTTTTTTTTAAAGTTGTAGTTTGTCATTATTAAAGGTTTGTTTTGATTGACAGCAGCTGGCAGGCTGAGACACAAATTCAATTAATTTCCACTGCTGCCTACAAGTATTTTGAAATCAGTGTTACTGGCGAGTGAGAACCACACCAGCATTTCACCGACTGAAGTGACATTTGCAGAGACTGTACTGAAAAGAGTTACACCCACTGAGGCCGCTGTGTGCATACTAACTTCCACAACAAGTGCTCAAGCTGCAAAGATGAACAATTGCACCTTTAGGTGGATGTCCATTCAAACTTTTTTTGTATAAACTGTGTCACAGCTCTTGACCATTGGATTCATTCGTCTTGCAGAGCGCTTTTCCCCAGTGAATGTTTGTTTGGTCACTTTTTCAGCAAGCTTCTGTGCAGGACCTGTGTTCATGTTTAAAGTCTGTGGCTCTTATGTTCTCTAGCACACCGTTCTCTGGCCATCCGGCTGCTATACATTAAGCCAACTACTTCAAGCCCTTTGTGAAAAACCGCAGCCCTCTTGTTCATTTGAATGCAGCCAGTCCATTTGAACCAGGTTTAACTTTTCCTGCAGCACGAAGCAATGTCATCTGGCATGGTGCTGTGTTGGACAATCAAACGCTTGCAAGCACTCATTTCTGGTAGATTACTTTGTAAAATCAATACTGTATTTCTGCTGTTTACCTCTCAATCATCATGGCAAAAGATAAAATAATTGCCGCTGTAATAACTTTCCAGAATTGTTAAATCCTGTCTATGAGGACTAGGAACAGTGCTTTGGCATCTGATAAGCATTTAAGCTTAAGTTTGTTTTTGGTTTGACTCCCCACTTAGTCAGTGTGACTGTCTGCCTGTGGTAGAGCGCTGACATTACTGCTTTATGCGAATGTGGCTTAAAATTAAATTATTTGATAGTTATATAAAGTCAAGTTTTCCATCCATGTAGACAGAGAAGTAACAACTTTCCAACTTGTTGATGCAAAAATAAGGGGTGAAATCATTAAACAAAAAATCTAAAATGGTAATTTCTCACTTTGGGGTACTGACTATTTCTCAATGGAGAACGCAGGACATTTATATTTCATTTAAAGATCAGATATACATACTTTGGCAGAGAATAAGCATGCAGTTTAATTTTAGTTGTACTTCTATGCTAAAGCCTTCAATGATATTTTAGACAACAGTGTGCTTCCAACTTTGTGGTAATAGTCCGAGGAAGGTCCTGCTCTGTTTCAACAGAACAGCGTCCCCATGTGCAAATTGTGCTCCATAAAGAAATGATTCTCTGGCCATCCTGGGTGACCTTGTGGCAAAGACACATACTATGTGACCGGATTTTTGCTCAAACATATTAATAAAAATAAATGTTTTTATAAATTTCAATTTGATTTGGAACAACTTGACCAGCCTGCAAGGAGCCATGACCTCAACCCAATCCATCATCTTTGGGATGAACGCCAACTGAGGGAATGCCAACTTAGGACAAATTTTCTAATCTCTGGAAAACATTTTGCGAGTGACAACCAAAGCCAGCAACACAACAGTCTTAATTATGTATACCCATGACCACCACCTGTCATTATATATGACTCCCTAGAGCTTATAATGTTAATCGTAGATCAATAATTATGAAGATAATACTGGCATCAATTTTTCAAACATAATTGTGCTATGAGACCTTTATATTGATAGTTTCTATCTACTTTATATCCACCTCTGCCAGTTTGAGTTATTTGTCCACCTGAGTGCATATACACACACAAAAGCCACCATATCAACACACTTACCTGCCTTGTTGTAACACCAATCAGTCATCTGTCAGAGGCGGAGAAGGTTTATGGCAGCTTTATGGAAGGTGAAGCAGCAATCGGTAGTCCGTTTGGCTGCCCATAAAAATGACTCATCTGTGTGTGTGTCTGTGTGTGTGGTGAATGCCTGCATGTGTGTGACACGCTGAGAGACTATGTTCCGCTACTGCTGTGCCGCTCACACACACGCACATACACACACACACACACACACACACACACACACACACACACACACACAACTTAACCCCACAGCAGTGTGTGTGTGTGTGTGTGTGTGTGTGTGTCTGTGTGTGGGGGGGGGGTGAAGTTAAACATAAGTGTGCTTCCATAACCGTGTGTTGTGTGGGCACATAACTGTCTGTTATGTTGGGAAGTGGAGTAGGTGAAGTGAAATGTGAGTCTGCGTCTGCACCATTTGAGGTGTAAGTTACCAAGTAAGCGTTAGAGACAGAGAGAGCTGGGCAGAGGGGAAGAACAGAGGGAGTAGAGGGGTGTTAAATAGAGAGAAGGATGAAGAAGGAAAGATAGAAAGAAAGAAAGAATCAAACTATTGAATCTTTTTCATGCATTTTTGATGAAATTTGTGCTCATGCAAATTGTCTCATCTTGATGAGCCTTTTTCTTTGAAAGGGCCTGAAGAAACTGGTGCCTGAAAGGACACAACAGGCTGTGAAGAATCAGACCCCAAAAACTTAGTTTCAAAGTGCAAACAAACATTGTCTAATAGGCTTTCTGCAGTGGGAGACTAGTCATCCTGGTGTATGTCTTCCCAGAAAACCATCAATCACCCTTGTTCCCAACTTCTCAGTGGCATACCTCAGGCTACACTAAACAAATTCTGCCACTGTGGATCAATTGCAAAGCATTGAGTTGTGGGTTTTTTGTCAAAAAGGAGAAAAATACTTTTGACACTGCATTTCTCATGCCATTCTGTGTATTTCTGAGAGTGCCACAGCACAGTAAATGTAGTGCAGCGCGCATCAAGATATAGAGTGAAATCAGACAAAGCCTATCAGTAACAGAAGCTTGGCTTTACAGTTTAAGGTCACTGTGGAACAGTAGTAAGAGCATATTTAGCTTCATATTCTATACAGAAACACACGCACCAAAGACTTCAACAGTTTGCTTACTAGCACTGAGCAGTCATGCTGTTCATTTCAGCAACGGAGTAATGGGGAGACATTTCCTATAAAAAAGAGTTTAATTGCTGGTCACGAATCCAAGAAAATAAACAGGAGCCAACAATTAGCTTCAGCCACTGGCTATTTTGTTCAGCACTGGGGGATCCAGTCTAGTTTTACGTGTAGTTATGTGTATGCGCAGGTATTGCATACACTGTGGCATTTACTGCAAACAGGAGATTTCTGTTCCCTTACTTTAGTCTTTGGGGCAGTGCCTCCCCACAGACAACATAAGCACCAAGCGTGGGGAGAAGCGCTGCCTGAAGGACAAACTCTGGAAACAAATCACTCGGTGGGGCTCAGGAGGTCGGGTCCACTGAAGCTACAGTACCTACCAAGACACCACTACGAGACTGCAGAACATACATGGAAATGCACATTGAATTCTTTCAACTGTCTTAGACCTTATCTTACTCCTGTTTTCCAGTGCCAATCTTCTGCCTTCTATTTTATAAAACTGTCGCACATTAACGTTAATAATACCACATTATGAATCACTTTTGTTTAATAATGTTGTGGAATCAAAATTACTTTTCAATTAAAGAGATTCAGTTTAATGGTTCAATTTAGTAAAGTGTTTTTTATTATTCCCAGGGTAAGTTTATTAGACTTAATCTCAGCGCTGAGACCGGTCCACTGTTTGACCTGTTAAACAGAATAAGGTCCAGTTTCTGCCTTTCTCCACATGGAAGGTATTGTTTACCTCATTTTTGATTCTATTTATGACATTTTTTTCAGCAATACACATATAACGTTTTGCAATCAGCTATTGCATACTATAAAATAATTTTCCTTCTTACTGGCAGAGTCCTCCTCTACAGCATGGGATTTAAATTACATACACATGCACAAGGGACTCTGAGTTCAGTATTACTGTGTTGGACAATGTTGTTGACAGTCCTCTTTTATTTTCTTTATTGCAGTGATGTACTGCAAAGAATCCTTTCAGCTCAAGGTTTACTCGGGTGCCTTATAAGCAGACAATGAATTTGCTCCTACTCTGTTGCATTGCAATACTTAATAAAATGCACGTGCAGTTACAATCAGTCACATTATTACGCCATATCAGCCTCATTGTATCACATTCAGTCATATGAGAGCTGTATGGAGTTTGTGTTCATGCTAAGCCAATATTTCCTACTACTGCTACTTCACATTAAGAGCATTTGACAGGTGAAACATGGGCTGACTTTTATCGTGTCACAGGTTAACGCAGTGTATTTCTAAATGAGCTTAGTGCTAACTGCGATGGTTCATCAAACATGTGTCTACCAAAGAAGACATGGTCAGTTTTTGGCAAGGTATCAGTTTGAAATGTTGCAGCCACAGTGAGATGAGAATTTGGATGAAGAGCTGCTGCGTTGTGGCTGATCATGGCAGGAGGGCAAAAGAATCATTAATTACTGATTTCTTCATTAAGAACTTGTGTTTGTTTGGCTATGCTGTAAACCAAGTTGTAGCCCAAGTTGGTCTAGTGTTGTATTTCTAAGGGAGAAGGTGCAAGGGCTTGCAGCCTCCAGAATTCTGGGACCTGTAGTATTAAACCAAACTTGCCACTGGAACCATGGGTGTGTCCAAAACAACCAGGACCAAAATCTTACGGATTACAACTTCATTGGGGTTTAGATGGGCCTTATATTTATACTGTTATATCTACAGAATTATGAGAAATGGACCAAAAGTTTGATATAAGCAAAAAAAAAAAAAAGTTAATAAAATTAAGGTTGCGTAATGGGTCAAAATAATTTTAGCGAAGACTCAATACATGTTGAGCCTTAGAATGTCCTTTGAATTACAATGACTACGTGGCTGCAGTACCAACCTTAGGATAGCCTTTATATTCTTAAGTCTCTTAAACTTGCAAAAGTGTCTGTATATTATTCATCTCATCAGTCCAACACTTTAGTATATTGTGAGGTGTAATGAACATTGCTTCCTCTAGGGGTTTGTTTGGGTTTGTTAAAACACAGTTTCATTTATAAAGCCCAGTTATATAGGAATTACATTTTAAGTGAATTTCTCAATTTCTGCTTCACCTCAGTGCAAATAACGGAGTTGTTATTATGTGTCACAATAGGTAATGCATGCAAAGACAGGAGGAGCTCAGTTTCAAGACACAGTCCCCAAAGATTTGCATTTGCATATGGTGGGTAAGTCAGGATAGGGGGGCTGCGGCATTAATACGAGATCAAACAGGAATATTTGGGATCAGTGTCTCATCTTCAGTGTGCAAGAACAAAGAGTACATAAGGCAAGAGAACAGAAAAACTAACTTATACTCCGATGACTCCCTGTAATCACTGCTGAAGTGTTTCTCATACCGCTTAATTGTACACTGATAGTCTCCTTACTTTCATTGCGTGGCCCCCAATTGAAACTGCAAACATCTTTTCAACATAAGCCTGAACAATGCATATATTTTTTTGCTCTTAAGTCCTATGCAAACTGTTCCCCATGTTTTCTGTCAGTTGCTAGGTCTTTCTAACTTCTTGTTTTTTTGTTGAAGATTCCAAACTTTAACTTTAAAGGGGCAAAAAGTCACTTATGTTACATTTGTACAATACATACATATTTTGAAGTTTTTAGTTGGTTCCGAACACAGATCTAAACTCTGTTGACTATGGTTTACCCTTTGCTGGCTGCTGGCTACTACAGCATGTGCGTCTCATTAGAAAGAAACGGTGTCAAGTTGTATCAACCAATAGGTGATCTTGCTGCCCAATTAGAAGTGTGGAAAAAGAAGCCAGCAAGGCCCAAGCCAAAGTTGACCTCTGAGAGGTAGAGAAACAGGAGACACAGAGAGGTCTGCTTTTTACCTTTTTGAGCTGCGGGAGCAAATAAGACATGAAGTTGGTCTTGTTGATTGGTCAGAAGGAATCTCCAGGCTTGTTAGCTGATAGGTAGAAAGATACGAAGGGAACAGAAAGAGAGAGACTTGGTCCCTTAGGAGGCTTTGATGAGATAGAAATAAAGGCATTTTCTTTGTCTTTCTGCCTCGTAAATGGTTCCCTGGGTGGGCTCAGCAGTGTCAGAGTCAGAACTAAAAGTAGACCAAAGAGAGGCCCCACTTATCCAGACTAGAGGTAAGGTAATAGGTGGGTAGTTTAACCCACCGGGCTTATGGCACTTTCCAATCAAGAAAAGAAACTTTGCAGAAAGAACCTGACTTTACACACACACACAGACACACAGACACACAGACACACAGACACACACACACACACACACACACACACACACACACACACACACACACACACACACACACACACACACACACACACACACGCACAAACACACACGCACACACGCAGACACACACACACACATTAATTCATAGCCTCTAACGCGCTCATTATTGCACGCTCAGGTGTGTATTTATTTAGCAGGGTGCTTATATGTGGTATAAGATACCTGCCTGCCCTCTGACTCACTGACAGTACAGTTGTGACACACTTCTGATCTTGATTGCTAACAGTGAACATGCTGGTTAATAACAGTACGGGCATTATTAAAGGGCTCAATGTGAACTGCATTAGCTTTGATACACTCCTACCCCCCTGCAGCCGTGGAGATTTAAATCCCAAAAAGATGAAGATGTGGAATAGAGAAAAATGTCAAATGGGAGCAATTTCTAGTTTTTCTTACCTCAAGCATTTTACCACCTGCGACCCAGAGAATTTGGCTTCAGAATAGAATTATTTTTTTCTGTCTTTTTGTTCTGATTTTCACTTATGTTCCAGGGTGGGATTAGTACCACACCTCCATCTATCCGTCTACGGATATGTTTTTCAGTATTTCCTTAAAGTTATAATACTTAAGATTTAAATGAAATCAAACCCCATTTGTGATACTCTTTATGGTTTTTTTTTCAGCAATAGCCTTTTAATGTATTTGCTTGAATGATTACTTATCTATGTATTTTTCAATATGAAATGAGAGTGTTCAATGGCTGAAACACAACTTTTTTATTACAACAATGTGAGTTGTTTAGGCTGCTGTTAACAGATTGACCAATTGCACTTCTGTTGTATTTCTGACAAAGTAGCTGCTTAAGTACTGTTTGCTGTAGTATTAAACCTTACTTGCTGTTCCCACGGTAACCACTGGTGTTGCCAACATATCCAGGGCTGAAAAAAGGATTACATTTTTAAAATTTGAGATAAAACGGCACTATGGGGAGTAAAATGAATTACATCAGGACTGAAAATCTTAACTGAATGAATAGTTCTACAAATTCACTTTCAGTTACATAATGGTTACATAGTAACGCATTGTATCTGACTGTTTGTGTAAATGCCAAAAAAAAGGGGAAAAAACAACTTACAAAAAGCATTTAATTAGTGGGCCTTTTAAACATGAAAAAAATTCTACATAATGAAGCCACAGGTGCTGCTGAAAAATCACTTGCTGACCATCTAGCTGTTGCTTGATTTATCCATCATGGCATCTGCTCCATCTCTTCCTCACCGCCTTATTTATCTTCTTTTTTGTTCCTAGTAAAGAGTCTTGCCTGTTTTTGTTTTATTCTTATGTCTTTTATTGTATTCATTTATTCACTTGGATCCATCTTCCCTGGCAGGCTCCGAGGAGCTCAGCTGGGGAGAAGCAGCAGCCATTTTCTCCAACGAGTCATCGCCACACCAACAAGTGAGGTAATTTAGCCTGTCTTTGTGGGTGCTGCAACTACTACTCCACCTGGACCAAGTCTGTTGTGTGTGTGTGTGTGTGTGTGTGTGTGTGTGTGTATGTGTTTGTATCTTTGTGAATGATTAAATCCTGCAAGAAATGATTGTAATTTGACAAATATTAACATCTGCTCATAAACAGAGGCCAGGTCACACCATCTTACCACACACTTTATTATCTCTCTTGAGATTTGTGTGTGTGTAGTCTAATATTTAGATTAGAAATTATCAGGAAGACACAGTGGACAGTCTATGTGGGGAGATGTGATTATACAATGAGATATGAATTCAGTGCATCCATCCCTTACGTGAACAGATGAACTGCAGAGATGAGCCTCCAGCACTGAGCCTCCAGCACTGAGCTTTGGGTTGTCTTCCTTGGTTTTTTATGTTGTTCTTTTTTTCCTGGAAGTAATTTCACCATTCTCTTACAACCATATACACAGAATCAGAAAAAACCTCAAACACAATTTTGTATTGCAAATTCATGGCTTCAGTAAAAGGGAAGAAATAAAACTTATCAATTACTTTATGCCTAGCATACTGGTTTTTCAAAAAGACATGAGACACAATACATTTAATAGAATATTCTGTCTGATCTTTATAACAAAATATTCATCATGCAGAAGGAGGTGGGAGGTGGTATGAAGTGAAAAGGCTGAAGTTGCTTTATTGTCATATTTACAATATATGTGATCAGTAGGCAAAACACACACATCTTTCTTGTATCGGTGCTGAGTCCAAAATTTGCACTCTTATTTCTGTTACCAAAATAATTGCAACACTGTACAATGCTCCTGTTATTTAAGCCTTATTTCCTTTTCGAAAAAGTGCAGTGTTTTGAGTCCAAATTGGCTCTTCACCAGATACAGAGATATGTCAAGAGGTTTGATACCGTTTGGACCTGAAATGTTGTACAGTTTTCTAATGGCAAAAAAGTAAAATTTGTTAAAGTGATTATTCTACAGTAATGTCAATCATTTGGAAGCCAAAATCATGTTTATATGTGAATAAAGAAAACACTATGATACACAATTCTGCCCCTACACCAAAGTCAAATCTTTTTCAGTAACAGTAGCTAAGAGCCCACCACCAACACTCCCCACTGTTTATGCTGTGTTGTCAGAAATATCAGCCTTGACCTAAGTTTGAAACCCAACAGAGATGCAGTTAAGGCATGTTTCTGCCTTTCACTCTCTGTTTAGAAACCCTGTCTGCTGCATCCAGCTCAGATTGTACCTACAGATGTTGACCCCAGTGATTCCTTAGTTCTCTAACAGAGGGAAACAAAAGTGAGCAACGGTAAGAAACTTCTCCTTTCTCTTGTACACTAAAAACATTTAGACAACCCCCATGTAAACTAAACAAACCTTGTTTGTTCTATGATCCCTTAGAGACTAAACCACCTAGCTACATACTGTACGTTTTCTTTCTTTCTCATTCCCTCTCATCCTTGTTCATTCTGTTTGCCAAATTGATTTCAAATTTTTTGTACACATAGTATCAGCATTAATTTCTGCTGATGTTGACACATTGACACATGCCAGACAAAACAGATTTTTAGGGATCATTAATCTAGCTTGTAAGTGTATGTGAACAACCCAAAAGAAAAACTCCAACCGCAGAATGGAGAATGGTTAAGAGAGACTGTCATTTGCGCTCAGCTGGCTTACGATCCATAACCAGCAGGCAATCAGAACTGGTAAACCTATCCAAAGCTGCAGGCCAGGCAGCTAATCAAAGACACAAGGACAGTCGAAGCAGAAGCAGCCAGTAAAGCAGGAGCAAAGGCCAGAGCACTAAAGCAAAACAAACACAGCAGTGGGCTCTTCTCTAATGGTTGATTGTGCATTGTGGGTATGCTCTGCCCGTGGCAGATTCCTGCAGGTGTGTCTTTTGAAGGCCAAGGGCAAAGGTGCGACTCCTTAGGTGTACCTTTTGTTCATCTACCCAACATCCCACCAACCCCTCAGTATGTATATATATATAGTACCTGCTCACTTGTGCTTCCCTTTTGCCAGATTGCCTATTGTTTTCCCACCTAGCATTCCAGCCCTTTACTCTGCGTTCCCTTCCTGCCTATTTTTGCCCCAGCCTCCACATAGTTTGTCTCTTTTGCCTGCTCCCTTTGGATTTGTTTGCCTCTGCGTCCTGCTTTTAAGCCCTCATCACTTAACCAGTGGCGTTACAGAGGAAGGTGGAAGCTATACCCTGCAAACTTGAAACCTGAACCTGGAAAGATGTGAAGAGATGGAAGCACCAACTTCGGTGTTTGGGGAGAGAGTTTGATTGCTCTGCAATTCAATTATTCAGTTACGGATAACTGTTGTTCATGATGACTTATGGCGGCAGAGCGAACACTTTACAGACATTCTGAGTCTGCCGGGTCAATGATTTTCAGGTCTTGGACCCAAGGGCAAACATCCATCACAAGGGACACTTAGTGATCAGGCAGTCAGGAGTCTTTCAGTTGTTGATGGTAAGGAAGTAAAAAGGCAAGAATGGTCCAAAGGAGCAAAGCAGGCTGGCAGGTATAAAAGCAGATTTTGCCAACCTGTATCTGTCAAAGCAGGTACAGGTTGTCACAAACTGAATTCAAAGTGAGGACAACTAGACTACAGAATCCATTAATAAATAACAGTGGTGAGCTGTCTCCTTCACATATAGTTGTATGCAAACGCTTGGGTCTCCTGGGCAAATTACATATTTTGGTGATTTTTGAAGTGAAAAGAAGTCAATAAAACCCCTGCAGCAAACAGACATTCTTCAGATGTTAAGGCACTGTTACTTTTCCTGCAGATCATTTCAAGTTCTGAGATATTTTTAGGCTGTCTTCAAAACACAGCATGTTTAAGATCTACCTACAGATTTTCAACGGAGTTCAGGTTGGGACCTTGAGGACTGTTCCAAAAGTTTTAGCTTGTGTTTCTTCAAGTAGTTCGTGGTGGATTTTGAAGTCTGCTTTGGATCATTGTCCTGTTGTAGAAACGAGCCTTGTTTCAGTTTCACTTTTTTGAATGACTGCAGGACATTTGCATCGAGAATTTGCTGATGTTTGGTGGAATCCATTCATCCCACTGTCCATACAATGTTTTCTGTGCCACTGGCGGCCACACAACCCCAAACCCGAATGTCTGTTTGCTGCAGGGGTTGTATTTACTTCTTTTCACTCTGAAAATCCACAAAATCCACATTTAGTAACACATTTATTTTTAAATATGCTTTCAGTTTGCACTATTTTCTTTGATGCTGTTTTTCGTGCTACATTTGCACCAGCCTTAATTCTTTGCTTGTCAGCTTTTGGTAATATCTCGTTTAAAAATGTGCATCAGAGGTTCAAGTGCCAATTTGTCCTCTGTGCCAACTTTTTGGTTGAACCTCAACAGCAGGGCTGACCTTACAAAGGTGAATGTCTGTAACTGAGTTACTGACTGAGTGATCAAGTTACATCATTGGTCGGTCAGCAGAGTGTAAGAGTTTCCCCATTGGCTGTTGCTCTCTCAAAATGAATTGTTTCGAACAGTTTCTATTGCGTCATCAGGGGGCTTTTACAGAGAGTGTTGCCAACTTAGCACCTTTGTCGCTAGATTTACTGACTTTTCAGACCTCTTTAGCAACTTTTCTTCACAAAAGCACCTAGTGAAAAATCTAGTGACTTTTTGGACGAACCTTTGCTCTCTTCCATAGAAGAGAGTTGCCAGTATTGCCCCGTGAGCACGAGGTCAGGCTTTCTCTCCGCAGGCACACCTCTCTATGTGGCTCATTCAATTAACTGCATGGCTGCTGACATAGATGTGAATGGGCTGTGTTTCAGTCAACATTTCATACTTGTTCCCTTGTCTGACAACAGAAAGAGAAAAACATGTAAATGGCAACAGCTTTATTGGGAATTCGGCTGTATTAAAATACTGCATATGTAATTACAGACAGTGGGAGAGAAGCAAACAGATTAAGGGCTGAAACTGGCTGAAACTAGGCAGAATGCAAATATGACGAGATAACGTCATGAATATACTAAAGACTGTATTACATCATCTAGCCACATTTAGAGACTTTTCGAGCAGGCTTAAGCTGCTTTCCATTGAAAGTATTGGTTTACAGCAGTTTTCAACTACTGCCTCAATTTTGCACATTGATCATGCACGGTCCAGTCATATACTAGGTTTTGACCTTGTCTTGTTCTCTTTGTTTTGTTTTTTTCGCAACTATGCAAAACTACATGAATTATCCATGCTTATTATCCAATCTTATATTTAAATATTATGAATGATTTAATATAGATATTATTTGTTGAGCTATTTTTAAATGTGTACACCTTCTCACCATTTGCAGGCTTTTCTCCCACCTCCCCTTGCTCCCTTCTGACTCACCTGTCTGCTCCACCATAATTCCTGTCATCCTTGCCACAGTAACTGCATGGATCAGGGGGACAGCAGCTGTCACATGTAATTGAAAAAAGAGTTACACCCTGTGTGTGTGTATATGTGTGTGCTGTGTGCGTATGGTTGTGTGAGTCTGTGAAAGCACCACGAAGCAAATCTTCTCTGATTTTAACGCCACTTTCCCTTTCCTGCGTTTTCCTTCCCCACCCTCCTGAGCCATCATAGCCTTCCTTCTTTCATTCCTCCATCCTCCATCAGTCATATCTAAAGTATCTCCTCTCTTACCTGACCTTCTACCTTCCTCTGTTTTTATCCTTAGTCAAATAGTGCTCTTCCTCCACCAATCTCCCTTCGCCTCCCTCCACCTGTCCTGGTCTTGCTTTCTTGCTTGTTTCCTCTTTGTTTATCTCTCCTCCATTTCTGAATCCCTCTATTTCTCCATTCTTCCTTTCCAGTATCTTTGCTCCTCTCCTCTTGTGTCTTCTCTTGCCCTTTTGCTTTCCTCTTCTATCTTTCTCCTATTTCTCTGTCATCCTTTCTTATTTTACAGTTACTCCTCCTTTCCTCCCTCCCTCCCTCTTGCCCTGCCTCCTTTCTTAGCTGCTGTGATATGATAACCCCCTTGTCATGGACTCCCAGTCTCTGTGTCATCTGGCATGACAGATAGCACCTTTAGCCTTGGGCTGGGGGCCTTCTGACAGATGGACTAAGCTCACCAGCTATAGCCAATCCCTGCTGTCAAAACACACGGACACATACAGACACACACACAACGGTGGTGTATAGCGGTGTAGTATATATCACCTTTGCTGTTACCCACATTCCTCTCCCACCCTCTAGCTGCGACCAGAGGGCCAATTTGGGTGATTTAATTGGTGGATTTAGTGTCCCGATCAAAGTGAAAGGCTGTCTGGAAAACAATTTAAAGGCCCGTCTGAAGAGAGTGAAGCAAGGGTGGAGGGGGAGCACGCGACCGTTTTCATAATGACAATTACTTCTGCCTTCATTTGGCTCTGAGAAACAACCATGGAGAGGAAAATGGTAGGGGAGGTGGAAATTTGGAGGACAAAACAAAAAACTAGGGTTAGGCAGAGTTAAATTAAAAAATGAGCGAGATAGACAGCTGAGAAAAAAGAACATCAGATTTGTATTATGCCCCCCCCCCCGTTGCTTTTCTTGAAGCAGCCAAATAAAGTCAGGCACTAGCCCTGTCTGACAAGGAAGAGACTAGATGAGGGACAGAGCTCAATGCAGACAGGATTACATGCCAAAACTGAGGGATTTGTGCACAAAAACAACTTGTCAGTTGCTTTAAAGTTAAGATATTGACTTGCACAGAGGCTGTGAGAGTGCTCTCAGCCTTATTTCTAGACTTTGAGAGACAACAGCCTCTCAGCATCTATCAATAAAAGTAACACAATTGGAGCTTTCAAACATGTGTCCTTAAGATGGACCTGAGACAAAAATACACCTTGTTTTTTCAGACTCTTCAAACAGGAAGGTAGGCAGGGTTCAGCCTTTAGTGCAGTGAGTGGAAACCTGATGTTAGACACAAACTGTTGATGAGGCATGGGTGTCCTGAGTAATTTCATCATAGTACTAAGATGGCTTAATGTAGGAGCACTGTGAAGCAGCTGAGTGACAGCTGTCATTTCCTTGTTAAAGCAGACACACACAGACACACACACACACGTTTGTACTTCTATCTTTGTGATACACTCATTGACATAATGCATTCCCTACCCTCTTACCCTAACCTTAACCACCACAATGAAATGCCTAACCCCAACTGTAACACACAGTTACACAAACACACACACACATACACATACACACACACACACACACACACACACACACACACACACACACACACACACACACACACACACACACACAGAAACCGTCCGGAGAATCAGCTCCGACCTCTGTAATGTCTAGGTATGTTCAAGGTTTCAGGGTTGCAGTGCTTGTGCGAAAGCAACGAAATTGACTTCCATCTGTGTTCAACTTGGTTGATTAAAATTAAACTGAAATTTCAATGTTTTTCATATTAAATATGATGATACAGCAAATCAGACAGTACAGAGATTTTTCATTTTTCAAAAGAGAAGAAACCTTTTTTGGACATATATGTGTAGAAGCAGCGTTTAAAATTCAAGCCTTTGTGTGTATGTTTCCATGACAGTCTCTGGCGGTGTTTGTCCCCAATCTGTATTCCCATTTAAATTTTTTTGTAGAAGTCAGTCAAAGACACGGATCAGAGTGGTAGCAAGTTGAAAACGTTTCATTGCAGTTGAAACAGTTAGGATTGGAACCAATATCGACCCAGAATTTAGAAGTGAATTTCTTTTAGTTTGCTAATTGTGTTTTCAGTTTTCTCAACAGTGTAATCGTAAACAGCTGACAATGTTGGCCCCCCATGCTGGTAAACTGCCTGTGATTTGAACAGAAGTGATATTGCAAGTCATTGTCATTACCTGCTCACACTGATATTGAAGCAATTAAATTACCAGTGCAGAAATAAATGAAACTTCTTTATTCTTTTTTTTTGCTAATATCATTTTGACATCAAGTGTACAGCTGACAGCGCTGATGGCCAATCATTCTTTCTTTCTTCCTTCAGCATCTTATCTTTTCCTCCTCTTTCTTGGTTTGCAATTAATCTCTTTTATGTTTCTCCACCTGTACCACTTATTCCTCCTGTCGTTATGTCCTTGTTTTCTTCTCTGACCTTTCCTCTTCGGATCATTCTCATCTGCTCAGCCCATCTCTATTTATGCATTCTCATTCTCCCTACACTTTTTCTTTCTCATGCACCTCCTCTTGCTGCCTGTCTCTATTTTCTGTGCAGATTCATTCAGCTATGTCCCAAAGACAAGTGGCTGTTTATCAAGTACCCTGACAAAACTAGGGAATTAATCTTAGCCCCTTATCCTTTTTGCCAAGAGAAAGAGGGCGAGAGGGAAAGGAGGAGAGAGGGGAGTGATGGGGCTAAGGAAGCAAAACATCCTTCAGCTTTTAATTCTATGAATTGGATTAATGCAGAACTGTGTGGGAGGTGGCAGATGTGCATGTGTCTGTGAGCATGTTTGTGCATGTGTGTGTGTATGTATGTGGACGAACACGGTTGCATCATTTCAGAGCAGCCGTTGTTTAATATCAACAACCCGTTCAGAGTTCACCTCTCCCCTTTTCTCCTCCTTCTTCTTCTTCCTCTTCCTCTCTTCATCTCTCATCGAGTATTTGGCCTGTTTTCAAACGGCTGCAGGCCCCGATGAAATTAGACTGAGTGCAGTGTAATGAAGAGCATGCCAGGGAGAGCTATGATATTAAATGTCACACAAACACACCCATTCACACACACACACACACACACACACACACACACACACACACACACACACACACACACACACAGAGACTAATGCACACACACACACACACACACACACACACACACACACACACACACACACACACACACACACACACAGACTAATGCACACACACACACACACACACACACACACACACACACACACACACACACACACACACACACACACACATTCGCAAAGAACTACATAATAACATCAACCGGACTCCTGGAAGTTTTGGGAGGATGACAAAAGCTTGTTTGTGCGTTCACTGTGTTCCCCAAATGGAAACACAATGGATTGTACAAGAGAGGCTGCGCTCCTGAATTCTCGCTCCATTAAACTGATTGACTGAGGGAATCCAGGTGGAAAACCCTGATCCATTATTGATTTCCCCGTTTAAATCCATATCAAATCCGAAATACTAGTTAAATTAAAATCAAGGATGATGAAGATGAACTGGAGGCAGGTTGATAGTGAGTTCTGAAGCACTAAAAAACCTGAAACATGATTTGTACCAAAATTGGGTGAACTCAATGTAAAGTAGGTGTTTGAATTCTGAAAATCACCAGAGCTCTGGCTGGAATACAACTTAGGAGAGCTGATCATTAATGTGGTATGATACAGGTCTGATGTCCAGGACATGATCATATTACAAAACAACAATGGCTGTAAGAGGGAACGACGCAGACGAAGGAGAAAGAAGTAATACTGTAAGATTCAAAGCAACATGCTGGGAAAGGGTAGAAAGTGTTCAGTGAGGGAGAAACTCAGCAATGGAATATGAGAAGCAGGCTTAGAGAAAGATAAATGGAGAGGACAGTGAAGCAAGCAGACGGACACGCAGAAGGAAATTTTAGGTAGATGGAGAAGATAGGGAGGGAAAGCAGAGGGGAGATATGTGGCGAAGATAGATAGAGAGCACAGCGCTCAAAGGCAGAGGTTGGCTTAAAGGTTAGAAGAAAAGACACGAGTGAGAGCATAAAAGAGAGAGGTGGTGGAGATGATATAGGGAGACGGAGGGGAAGGAAGGCAGTGAGGGGGTGAGGCAGAATAAGAAAGAGAGGGAGAGAATGATGGATGGATAGATGGTGGTGAAATGGAAAGGTGGGCTTAGTGGTGATGGATGAAGCTAAAGCCTGCAGACCCGGTATGACTCTGTGGGTCCCCTTGGAGCCTAGTGTGTGTGTGTGTGTGTGTGTATGTATGTGTCTGTTTGTGTGTGTGTGTGTGTGTGTGTGTGTGTGTGTGGCGGTGGGGATACATATATTCACTTTCTTGAAGAGAGCTGATGAGAAGATCGATACCACTCTCATCTCGGTATGCTAAATATGACGCCAAAGCCAGCAGCTTAGCATAAGACTGGAAACGGATACAAATGGTGACAGCATTTAAACTGGGGCTTATATGTGGGATGCGGCCTTCATGCAGTCTTGTTGTCATAACCTGTAAAACCACAAATTGTCATTTTTGCGCTTAAGTTTTCTGGTATGGATTAAACAAATGAGATATAATGTGTTAATTATTGAGCTTTAGAGGTGATGCCGTTACCTTTGAACGGAGCCAGGCTAGCTGTTTCCCCCTTTCCCCGTCTTTATGCTAGGCTAAGCTAACCAGCTGCGGGCGGGCGGTAGCTTCATATTTAACACAGACATGAAAGGGGCATCAGTGTTGTCATGTAACTGTCAGTAAGAGAGTGAATGAGCATATTTCCCAAAATGTATAACTATTCCTTTATGGATCCCTTTAATACACGAGCTACTTTCCAATTTCTGTGTTACTAAAGGATATGACAGCACTTTATCAAAGATATATCATGTCTTCTCATGTCTCATGTGGTCAGCATACAGAGATGAGCAGTGCATGATTATAATTAAATACCACTTAACACTATGTTGCTGACAAATAGAATGGAAGCACTATTAACCAAAAGGCAAGCGGGGACATAATTCAAGTGTTCATCTAAAACTCCGGCGTGAGCAATGAGTGTGACAAAGTAGGATGTTTGTGCTCGTGGATGTGCTCCTAGTGTGGGGTTGAGTGATTGAGAGCGTGCGGTCACAGATCCTATTTGTTGAAAGTATAACAGGCAACATAATATTTTGTGGCCAAGAGAGCACAAGCTGGGGAGCAAGTATAAAACAGACCGCAGCCAGAGAGGGAGACATTCCCGTAGGGAAGTGTCCAGCGAGGAACGGCGATTCAGAGGAGAGCGGGAGAGAGGGTAAAGACTCTGATGGTAAAAGGTGAATGCATTTTTAAGGGGTATTTTCTAATTAATGTTGTCAATGCCGTATTCTGTTTTCCAATTCTTTATAATAGTTCAGTACGGTTGCATTAGAAGAGTACAGTGTTAGCTTTTTAAAATGTTAATTTTAAGTTAAGAAAATCCTCTGTGGGGGTATAATTTGAACCATTATTATGTGTCGTCAACTGGAAATGAGTGGAAGTCTAAACAATAATTGTATTTATGCTTGCTTTTTAAGCATCTCCATCTCAATCAGCTCACTGTGAGTGTGTTCCCTTTCAACTTTAACCCATCTGATTTTTTCACGATCTGCATCAACCCATCATCTTGTTGCTGTCAGCTGTCGTTTCAGTGGTATTTAGTCTGGGGCTCCAGCTAACATTTGCAGCTAATTATTTTGATTATAGATTAATCTGACAATTGGGCTCAGAAGTGCTCTCATGTGCAACCTGAACGACAGGCACACACGGAAGGCCGGCAAAGAGACCGACAGGGCCGGTAAAACCTTGGATTCTTTGATGGCCCACTGACCCTTCGATATGGCGTCCCGCTATGCCCGCTGGCCAGTCCGCTGTGGATGAGAACGGAAAAAGGATGTATATTGTGTGTGGGAGTGGGGCCTGATCTGTTGAGTGAGTATCTCGATGGCAACAGCTGGAAGGAACGCCAGGCTGAAGCACACAAAAAACGAACTCCCTTGGCATTATTTTGTGTTAAACTGCAAATCAGATTTATTTAGGCCTACATATTAATCGAAGGTGTCAGAACGCTGTTAAAGATCGTTCCAGCCCACATTAACTCCTGCCTTTATATGATGGTCTCAGAAGGGTGTGTAAAGCATCAATTCCAATTTAGACTTCCCAAAGCCCTGAAAATCAATGCACTACTGAGAACGCAGTATTAGATGAAAGTAAATAACAGAGGTGACAGAAGCAGAGGAGTAGAAAGCAAAGGAGAGGGGAAAAGGTTACAAATAGTAGAGTAAAAGGATGTAAAATTAGAGGGAGTACGGGTAGGTGGTTACATCAAATGAATACCATTACATAGGTGGAGCAGGTGCCGAAGTATGGGGTCAGCTAGAAAGCTGCAAATAGAGAAAAAAGAGAAAGAGAGGGGAGACAGAAAACACTGAGGACAAAGACACAGAGCAGAGTGAGTAGCTTGTCCCTCTTGTCGAGCTTACTCAGTGTGGACAGCTGATAGAGATTAATGTCTTGAGTGGGTGGGCGGAGGGGAGAGAGAGGTCCAGACTGGCAGTGCGTGAGTTGGATGCATGATTGATGGAGGGTGCAGCTCAGGGCAGGCGAGGGTGAAAGAGGGCGAGGGAAGGGGTAGTTAGGGGTGAGAGGAAGAGTTGAGTTGAGCGTGCAGAGAGGTAGAGCGGGCTGGGATAGAAAGACGGTAGTGAGACGGAGGGATCGGCGAAAGAGCGCCCGCACTTCGTGAGGCTTCTCACGACACATCCAGGTTTCCATTTTCATGCATAGTGTGCAAATAACTCGCGATAAGTGCATGCTGGGTTATGAATTTACTCCACACAGTTTGGAACCAGCCTTAACACCACACCCACTTCATCAAATTCTTATGATTCCTCCCATATTATGGTTAATGAAATGTAAATTTTGTGCGTGTGTGAGTGTGTTAGCGTCACACGCCTCCACACACACACACACACACACACACACACACACACATTACTATATCCCCCACCATGGAGATAAGCAGTAATGAGCTCTGCCGGCACCTGCTACACACCTTCCACAGTCCTGCAGCTGTGTATCTCTCCATTGCCACATTCTGTCCATTCTCTTATCTTCTGGCCTCTCACCTCTATTATTCTTAACTCTTCCTCTCCTCTTCATCTTTTCTTCTCCTCCCTTCTTCCACCTTTGCTCCTTCCTCGTCATCAACTCTTACTCTCCTTTCCTTCTACTCTTTCCTCTGCTCTTTATCTCTAGCTCATTCTTCTTTGCCATTTTTCTCCCTTAATATGCATTCCTTTAATCACCTACGGCTCAAACTGAAGAAGACATCGCTCCGTTCTGTATACATCCATCACTAAAATGTGTGAAAGTTTGACTTTAAAGTGGAAAGTAAGAAATGAACTTATATACAATATCACATTTTTCAAATTACATTTCTGTTGGAAAGTCATTTTTATAGTCAGGTGCATGGAGAATTGCATGTAATATTTCATGGTATTATATAACAAAAGTTATGTGGAGTTACCTAAAATATCTCAGCTTTCAATGTTGAATAATCTGCTGAACCATCTCTAGAGATCCAATTTTTGTCCTGGCAAACGTGATACAAATACCATAATTAGGATGTAGGCCCAGGCTTTTAACAGATTGCATAGTTAAAAGGTTTAATTTTTTTTTCTCTGTATTGGGCCTCTTTTTTTTTTTTTTTTTGGGGGGGTTTTTTTTTTCAGTTATGTAAAATAATTTCTCAAAATTTCTCACATCAGAAGTAAAAGCGACCGGTGGTGGATGGGGCGGAATTAGCAATGACAAAGGGTCCAGGGACCAGGATGAGAGGAGAAGAAATAAATGAGTTCCAGGTAGGAGAAATATTTCTTCCTGAGTCAAAATCTATCCCCTATTACTTGATACTATTTTTTTTTCGGAAAAATGTAGATTAGTTTAAAAAGATTTTCACCTGGATTCAATGTTCCCATGCACATCAAAAGTTGTTGTGTTTTCTGCTGCAAGTAGACACTGTTGACTGCCACTAACAGTAGTCAGCCTGCTCAGTCGATGAGGGTTCAGAGAATGCTTCAGCTAACAGAAAGTGAAGAGAAAAATGGGGATCAAATGCAAAGGAGCTACTGGTTGTGTTACACGCTGTTAAACTACAGAAAGATATTTTTCACACATTGATTTTCACCTGCATTTTTGCATGACGTATTTATGTAAATGATGTTCCGTTCACTAGAGAGATGAAAGGCTAAATGTGTGTGTTTGCAGTCATGGCTGAGCTGCGAATAAGAGCACAGCGGTACGGCTTGCCCTGACATTTGCCAGTGTTAACGTTAGTTGACGGTGGTCCCATAACATACTGTAGGAGGAGATACTGAGACTTATTTGGTGTTCAAGTAGAGTGTGTTTATTAGTAGAGGCCATTTTACATATTGCAGTTCTCTACATTTGTATGAACAGGGAAAAAATGTCTTTATCCTGTAAGTACTCCGCCCCTTCTACAGGGTGCTAATAACAGAGTGGTTTGAAATTGAATGAGTTCATTTCTTTGGCAAAATCACTGACATAGTTAATTTAAGAGCAGGGACGTAACTTTATTTAACAGTGCCTATGTTGTTTATGCTATTGTTGACGCCCTGTTGTCCAGGTCTGCCTTGTAAAAGAGATTTTCAACCTAAATGAGACCTGGGTACATAAAATAAAAGAAATAATGAAAAGTCACATGCTGCAGCAACAATGTTTTGAAAGATGGTGGTGTACCACAGAGCGAGATTGGGCTTTTAAATCCAGCTAATCCTCCTTTTCTGTTTGTTCTCCACTCTGCCCCTTTTATTTTTTTCTATCATTATTTTTCCATCTGCTACTTCCACAAAGCCTCCCATCACACTCACACTTCAGCTGCTCTTTATACTCTCATCAGTCCCGCTTACAGTTCTGCTCTCGTTTCACTTCAACCTTCTCTGCATACATCCATATCCCTCTTTCATTTCCATTGCCTCCCACTTTTTCTCTTTCGTCTGGCCCCTCATTTCTCTACCTTCCACTTTATCCCTATCTCCCTCTGCTTGTGTTTCTGTGTGTGTGTTTTTGTGTGGCAGCGGGGCGCTTGTGGTTATTTTTCAGGCAACAGCCCAGAAGATTGGACTGTCATAATCTATGGTCCTGAGTTATAAGTGTTTCTAACCCAAACCTGGGGACAGGACCATTTTTCCTCTCTTCCTCTCTTCCTCCACCACCTCCTCCTCTTCTCTCCCTCTCTCTCCCTCCCACCCTTTCGCCCTTCTTTTCACATCATCTCTCACTCTTCCTCCCGTTCCTTGTCACTATGTGTCGTCATCCATTTTCTGCAGTGACCGCAATTCAGAGTCTTGCTATTGATCACCACCCATGGGTTCACATCGTCTGACTAAACGTGGAGTTTACCGTCAGCGACGTTTCAGTATTTGACTGGATGGCACGCTGTACATTCATATTATTGTTATCTTCAAAACAGTCCCTAATTGGGTCAGTAGAGGGCGATACTCATAATGTTGGTATTAATGATTCAGCAAAGACTAATGTAATGACATTAACATTTGACATTGACAATCCTACTCTGATCACCGAAGGCAGTAGCATCTCCGCCCAACTGGTGTTTATCTAGATTGAAATGCAAGTTAGCAATGGTTTGTGGAAAACCACAAATAAATCTGTTGTGCTGGTGTCCCACCACACAGGGGACAATGTCAGATCTGCTTCTACAATTTTTTTGTTTTTTGTTTTTATTTGACTATTTCAATTTTATTCAAAAAATTATTCCTGTTTATGTTCCTGAGTTTTACACATTGCTCTTGCCCATAAAAAGAGATGTGTAGCTCAAAAAGAACTTTTATTACATTTCAACAGAGAACATCCATGCAGCTTGTGTGCAGGTACACTTATACTGTAAGTGGAAATCATACCCTTTGATAGAAGCTCATGTATGGTCAGTTGAAGAACTACATTAATTGTTTAATTTTCAATCACTACAATGATCGCAGCATTTACCCATAATCATTTTGTAATTCTAGCAACATGACGTCACGTCTGGGCTAGCCTCTGTTCCACTAACTTCTGTGACACAGCGCAGTCTCTCATTCAGCCTTTCGTTGGTAGGTCTTTATGAGAAAACGAAGCTTGTTCGTGGAGTTTATTTTCCATGTTCTAAACGAAATCAGAATCCACCTCAGCAGTTGCTATTAGAAAAACGAAACCTTTGTGAGTTTAACAAGGCTAAACAATGACTACTTTGTGAACAAAGAAAAAAACAATTCCCACGACTACGCAAATGAAAATTTACGAGCGCCTGTAGTGCGGGGACTGGGCTTCTTTAACTTGGTTTTGTCCATAACCAGTTTAGAACTGAAGAAGCCTCTATGATGAGAGGTGAAACGTCTTCAAGTATCTACAGCCAAGTCCAGTTGCCCTCAATTCAACTCTTCTTGGATCTTGGATATCCATAAAATTCACAAAAGCTCTCTTTAAAGCCATTTGTCCAATATTTGATGACTACAGACATGTCTGAACTAACCACCTAGCAAACAAATTAAAACTTTTTTTACCATCCTTGTCTAAACATATGATGCAAGCCACATGAAATACCACTGTCGTTCCAGATTTGTAGTTATTAGCATAGTTATAAATATCAGCTGCATTGTGAATAAGGTTTTCCTACTGCTGGATGTTCTGCTTTCACTTGGGCTCTGACTTCTGCAGCATCAGAGTATAACTGTCGAGCTAACATTAGAAGTAAACGAACAGGAGTTTTTGATGTGCTTGAGTACGGGAAAGAAAAAGAGGTGGGGCGGGGAGGTATATCAGTCAGAAGAAGTCCAGACCTGATGACGGTAAGTACTTTACTCGCACAGCCACTTCTCTCTTTGTACTCCTTTATTGAATTCCTTCATTCCCATTTTTGTCCCCTAAATCTCCTTCATCCTTACCTGCCACCGCCTTCCCACCAATCCCCCCCCACACACACACACACACACACACACACATGAGCAAAGCCAGAGAGTTATCAACTCATTTAAGGTGATCGGTTCATTAGAAAGATGAAGTACGTTCCCTCTAATGGGCACTTGAGCAGCAACAACGAGGGAGCAGATTGCCTCCCTCGCTTGCTAAATAATTAGACCGAAGGGAGAAAGGGAAGGGACACACAGAGGGAGAGAGAAAAGGGGGAGAGCATGTGGGGAGAATAGAGGAAAGGGAAAACATGAGAAAACAATTTGTTCAATAGAGAAGTTGTGATGAGGACCAACCCCCACCCCACCGCCATCACATTACCCCACCAGTCCTGCCTCATCACCACCCACTCATTCTACATCGGTAAAATGGCTGCAGCCATTATCGCTAATACTAGTCAGCGAAATTTCAGCACAATGCCTTACGTTCTAGGAGGCAGCAGTTATCCAGATAGCTAGCAACCAGCTTGCAGAAGGAGTAACTAAGTTCATTTACTCAAGGACTGGACATCAGTACAATTTTGAGGAACTTTTATTTGTTAGTTACTTTTAAGATGAAGGTTTTACTTGGGATAATATAACAAGCTTTTAAAATACAACAGTTTTTTTTAAAGATTAAACCAGTGGTTTCCAACCCCTGTGGCTTCTGATGTCTTACAAAAAGCAGATGTGTATGAGTTTTTAAGAGCTCCACCAAATATTGATTTTTCCTTCTAAACTTCTCACATGGTTTCATTTCAATAAATGTTTAAATGATCCACTATCTCGCCAAAAGTCAAGGAAAGCAAATTTGTGTATCAGAACTTTGCTTTTTCTTCTTTCCTCTGCCACTAATCATGTCAGGACCCCTGATATTTATCTGGTGTCCCTGTATATAAAACTGTATATAAAGTAGTTCAAAATGGCTCCACATCCAGCAGCTCCAACAGTAACATGCTGCTACACACTGATGCTTCAGTATTCGTCATCTAATGATGTCATAATTAATAATATAGCAGTCAGATGGAGCAAACCAGTACTTCTTTTTACCTACTTAAATTACATTTCGCCTCTAATACTTATGTACTTTTACTTAAGTAGGATTTTTCATGTGGGATTTTTACTTGCCGTAGTGGTGTAGTGGTTACATTTACTTAAGTAAAGGATCTGAATACTTCTTGCCCTTTGGATTCATGTCCTTCAATCTGTATCTGTAGGATCATTATTGAGCATTGGTTTTATTGCTACTTAGCTAGCTAGCATCTACATAAAAAATGGCATTTTAATGTTAACATAAGATGACATACCCCCTTATTGGGGTATGTCCTCCTTTTTTCTCTGTTTTCGTCCTTGCGCCCCTGAAGGCTTCAACCTTTTCATAATGAAATAATTTGAGCTAAGTGAAGCGTCCCTACAGCTGATCCAATCAAGCATTTGCCTTCAGTCAGCCAGTGTTGCGTCCCCGAACTTGGGTTGAGTGATGCACAATTTTGCATCATCCCCCACTCTCAGTTCAAGTGCAGTGGGGGGCAGATGAAAAATTGCAAGGAGCAGCAGTGTTTTTCCATCATGCTGTAAACTTGTGACTGATGGTTATGGCTGCGCAGTGTGTTTATTACTGCAATTTAAAAGGCTGTTTTTGTTGATAATGTTGTTACTGTAACCATGATTAATAAAATTATGTTAGTGACATATTCCACTCTTGCGGCGTCCACCTGACATTCTGCCCCCTAGGCAAACGCCCATGTCGCCTATGCCACGAGACAGCCCTGTGGAGATGGCCCGGAGGCAGCTGGTATGTGGGTTGAGAGTGTGTATGCAGCTCGGAAACTGCCCAAACGCAGGGTAAGTGCATCTTTAAAAAAACTCAAGTAAGTCAAGGTCATTCAAAAGAGAAAAAAATACACTTGTTGGAGCGAGCAGGAGAAAGAAAGGGGAAGGGAAAAGAGAGTCAGAAAGCCCCCCCCCTTTTTTTTTTCTATTCTGCAATTCTATCAAGGGCCTTTTCTCTATCTCCTATTATTGAGTGGTGAATTTAAGCTCTATTAACTCTTTGTCATTATTTACATAACCTTGGGCTCCGTTGTTGCCAAGAGATATTGGTAAAGCAGGCATTCTTCAGACCTCAGGCAGGAAGGAGAAAAAAGAAAATCCAAATTCCTAAGGATTCAATTTTGGGAGTTTATTCACGCTACTCATCTCGCGGAAGATAGCCATAAAGATAGAGCAATGCTCGGGGAACTATACTGTTCCGGGAGGCAAAACAGGAATAAGATAATGAGAGGAATCGGAAATCACGTGGCCTGGGGAGCACTGCACAAACACACCAATGCTTATTGTCTGATTCAATTCCTCTTGCTGTCTCTTTGTCTGATTCTCTCTCTCAGTCTCTCATCTATCAAACCCCGACTGGTAGTGATAATGACGTGAGGAACATCATAGCTCCTCTGCACTTGGACATTTAAAGCCCTGCCCCCTATTAAACCCTGTCAATACGACGCGATTCAGGAGGGTCCAAATCCCGCTAAACACCACCAGCACCAAAAACCCTTATCTTTTACAAATAAGAACAAGCAGTAGATTGGATTCAACTGTTTGTCTGGAATCTGAACTCTGCTCACTCCTGTTTTGACTGAGTAAAGCCCCTCTCTTCATTTGACATGCAGATGGAATCAAAGAAACTATTCCGTCTGATTAATCAAACGTAGAAATGTCAACAGCAATACAGGGAGGAGCTGAGAGACAGTGTTTCTCAAAACTTAAAGTCTGCAACTGGGAAAGCAGGAAAATGATTTTTTTTTTTCCAGGCCCTTATATGCTCCTTCAGGTAAGAGTTGGAGATGATATCAGCTAATCTCAAGTACTAATCCCTCCACCTTCCTAACAAAAGTGCATTGTGCTTGAAAAAAATCCTGCTGGCCACGACTTATCTAGACAATATAGAGGCGCCGCAAATCCAAAAGGGAGGGAGAGGGTCACAAAGACAGAAAGCAAAGAATGACAACGATAAAAAAGAAAAAAAACACAAAAACACATTTATGAAAGGTTAGGAGAGCTTTATGAGATTTGGGAGCCACATTTGTTGGGAGAGAGAATATGATTTGCTTTATCAGCGGCAAACAAGATGTTATTTATGAAATAAGGCCTTGTTTTGATTTGTTATGAGGACAAGGTGAAACATACAGATGAGCACTACTTGCATTGGTCTGTGCCCCCTTTTTCTTTTTTTCCTTTCTCTTCTTTGCTAAATTGCTTTTACTGTGGTACCCCTGTTGTGATGCATTTCAAGGTCAATGCTAAGTCTTGCTTTTGATTTTAAAAGCAAAAATGTTAAAAGTGTTTCTAGTCATGTGAAATGTGAAACACAGCTGTGTGTTAGTATACAACTTTATGAGCGTACGTGTGTGAATATACTGTATGCTTGTTTGTGTGTGCACTGGAGCTGTCCTTGCATTTATTACACCAAACATATTATTTGTGTTTCTATGAGAACCATTTGAGTAGTGCATGGGACTTTATCTGGCAGCTGAAATGGCGTACTCTTTCCTTTCTATAACACATGTTAAACTAACTAAAACCAACCCTCGTGGACTTCAGACATATGTAGCATGATGTGTTCACTGCCATCAAGTCATGAGGTTGCCCGGAGACGGGATGGGACTCAAGACGTCACCCATCCCAAAGAGTGTTTCTGAACTGTTCTCAACAGCACTGACATTGGCGATCTATGCAAGATAGACCACCTTACATCAGTAAGCTTATAGATCCAAAATGAATAGCGAATGTCTTAAAAATCTAATATTATTGCTTTTAAATTGTGCATAACTTACTTTAGCATACTGGCTGTTCTTCTGTAACAATAATAATAATAATAATAACAATGATAATAATATAATTATATTTATAATAATAATAATTATTATTTTTGTTATTAGTAGTAGTATTATTAATAGTAGTAGTATAATATTCATTTATCTTACATTGTCACATCCATATCTAATCCATATTTGTGGATTCTGACAGTCCTCAAGAAGTCTGGACTCTTGGAATCCCTCCCTGAGTCTACTTTCCCCTAAGGGAAAGTTATTATTACTCCCCACTCTCGAGCTCAGTGGTTTCTTGGGGGAGTGATGCGGTCAGCTGACCTGTTTTTTCATGATTTGGGCTAGGCCTTTCATTTCCACCGATGGCAAATCTTTATGCCGAAGCATTTTTAGACAACATATTTCAGAAAGTCTGGGGAATGACTTTCACCTTTGAACATGCCACCTCCGTAAAGAAATGCTTTTCTCAGGGCGGTGTAGAGCCCTGACCTCAACCCCGTCCAAACATCAGTGCTCTAGTTGATGCAGCAAGTCCCCATAGTCTTGTGGAAATCCTTCCTAGAGGAGTTGAAGCTGTCATAGCACAATATCATTCTAATTATCTTTATTGTATTGGCTATTTGTCCTCTGTGCTGTTGGTGTAGGCCTTTGTGTCTTCCTGCTGACCAGTTTGCATCAAGGCCCATCTGGAGATGGGTTTTTGCAAACTAGCTAAGGCTATAAATGTTGTGGTATGTGGCACTGGACCTTACTTGTCCCTTTAAAAAACAATACATAAGTAAAGAATGCCCATAGTTTTGGAATGAGACGTTGAGCAATCACATATGGCCGTGATATATGGCTATTTTATTTGTTTATCCATATACTTTTGGCCATGAGGTGTATTTATCTGAGATAAAAGCGTTCAAATTCCAAATCCCTGGTTCCCCCTAATTCATGACGGCCGTGTCCGTAAAGAATAATGAACAGGAAAGACATGTACTCCGTCTGTATGAGTCAAGCTAGAATTGTCACTTTGAACTACATTATGCAACTCTGTGAACCAAGTTATAGCTTTCCGACACCGAACAGTCAGTCCCCAGTATGAACTCAGTGTAATCGTCACTTAAAGCTACACCATCAAAACCTCCTAATAACAGTAGACAAAAATCAATAAAAAATTAATGGCATACATTGCTTGTGTCAAATGCATTGTTGCTGCATTGCTGAATGTGGTCTTTGGATGCGAGAGCATCCTTGTGTGCACCCAAGCAAGAGAGATGTGATCCTTCCTCTCACATTACTGATGTCTGCCCCCAATCTCTCTCTCTCTCTCTCTCTCTCTCTGTCTCTCTCCCGCAATCCCCTTCTTTCCCAATGTCTCTTGTCTAACAAAGAACTAAACCAGTCCTGATTGCGTAAGAGAGACATGTCCATTGTCTCCAGTGTCTCCCTGATTACTTCTCTCTGCCAGGCAGCCTCACCTGGTAGACTGTTACTCAGACCTTGACTGAGGAAAAAAAAAAAATCTGGCAAAGTTGATTGTAGCATAACAGAAAATAATATGGAACAAAACTCCGGTTGCAAAAAGGGCCCAAGGAAGAGAGGTGCTTGTCATTTCGTCTTTGTGTATGTGTTGGTGGATGTGTGTAGTCACATCGATAGAAAATTCTGACCTCCACGCTCATTACTGTGCTTTGTCTGCGACCAATAGGATGAGGCCACGCTGACAGGGAGTTTCCACACACTTCTTCGTTTTGTCCTACATTCACCTGGAAAACGCTCTGACAGGCAGGAAAGTAGGGGGAAAGTTTCATAGAAAATAGATTATCAGTGCAAAAAGGTTAGCAGCAGCATGGCAACGCAGATAAAATAATATGAATCTTTGCAATAGCAATTTATTCAAGTGAAGCTTGTGTGAACTGCATTTCAAGCTGCACTAATTACTATTACTAGGTTAACAATGGGTAAATTGACTACGTGTAATGCGATAGGGGTTGCTCAGAGTGACTGACCCACAGAGAATTACCACACGACTCTGCAGTTCCCCTCGGCTCTGTGGTAGCGTTTTAGTATCTTGTTGCGCATTTTTGCGGTTTTACAGCCACTAATTTGAACTGTTTAGTAACATATTCACCAGAACAACTTAGTAAGGTTATAAAATAGTACGTCAATGTTGGGTTTACAGCTTTTTACAGTGTGGCGCACAGAAATGCTGCCCCCGAGTGGCCAAAAAGTGAATTATTAATACTCCATTTATGTATCTTCCTACATCCACATAAAAGCCTCCTCAAGTTGTAGGAACTGAAGTTATAAGTCGTTGTGGTTAGTCTGCTCAGTTAGGGAGGGTTAGCAGCAGGCCAGCAGCCATGTGCCTACAAATACTGAATTCCCTGCTTTCATATTAACACTGTTACATTGTCACAATCATTACATCTGTCCTTCTCCTCTTAACACTTTTTATAGAGGTGTGATGCTGCATTGGACATTGTTTCATCAGTAACGGTCAGCTTTGGCTGCAATCAGTAGGTTGCGTCTATTTCATTGTGTAGCCTAATGGGGAATCAAATCTAAATGAGTTTCTTAGGTTTAATGCAGTTTTGTTTTGTTTTTGAACAGGGACATACTATGGATTTTTTGGAACATTGTGTTATCTTTAACATCTCTTAAGCATTGTGTTAATGCAGTAACAGATAGTGTTTAACGTTTTTTTTTTTTTTTGTGAAGGAATTATCAATTTAGGAGTATGTTATTCATTCATTCACACCAGTTAATTAATCCAAAAGCATCTATTACACACAACAATTTTTTCCTTTGACACCTGCCAGGCCCTGCAAAGGCCCTATATGTAGGCTTTGAAAAGTTCTGACTGTGGTGACAGTGATAGTGGTAGCAACAAAAAAGACAGTGTGACGCACAGAAATACTGTGGACCTGTCTCATTTTTCTACAAATACAAGCTCACACCACCAGAATAAAAGGAATAAAATTATGCTATAATCACATCACAGTTCTACACCTAAGGAATTTAATCAGAGCCTATCCCGCTACCACTGTAACTATTGATAATAAAGGGGCCAAGAAATTCATATTTTGATTATGCCTTTATATTTTGCATCTAGAAAAATTTCAAGTTTATCAATATACAAAGTACAATCGAGAAATCAAATCAAATAAATCTAAATCTAAATCTAAATCTAAACTGATCACAGTCAAATCACAGGTTCTTTTTTCATTCTTTTGCTGTATTTTGTCCTATTGCAGTAAAATGGCTTAATCATTTACCTCATACAGAACAAGGTAGAGAAACTCAAGCTGATAGATAATGTGTGGCAGAAAGCGCCAGTGTTGATTTTACTCAAATCTCAACACAGCTGTTGGGGACGGCACGCATTCGCATGTGTGTGTGTTTTCTTAGTTCTCAAGTGTGCATGTGTGTGTTTAAAAGGCATGGAAACCAGCCAATTGAGTCACAGTGTTAAAAGCTTGTACACATTTGGCAGCTGGCGCTGGCAGGTAATCCGGTCGAGTGAAGCATGGACTGCGTGCCAGAAACAGATTTGCTTAGAATAAAAAGGTGAACAGGGAAGGAGAAAGAGAGAGAAAAGGTGAATGACACGAGTGTTTGTCTAGGCTGGAGGAGCCACTATGTTAGTCTGCATGCATACAATGCTGTAACACATTACATGATCTAATACGATACTATCCAGGTATCCAGAATGGTACGAACCAGAAGCACTGGAATGCTAAAGACACAATATCATGGTAGACACAAGATATAATTACATTATACTGTCATCTGCTATCTAACATACTATGTGTATGTACCACGACCCAGTAAGAGTAAGAGTCTACAGCCGTGCTGGTGGCTGTGTGAGACTGTGCCACGGATGTATTAAGAGAGCTGAACGAGGCACTGCCACTGCTAGTTTCTCCCAGGGGATACTCGCGATACCGCAACAGAAAAATCCTCTGCGACCCAAAAAGCATTTTGCCATTATAAAAGAAACATCTGAAAAACTTTTCACAAGACAACTTCATCTGCAAACAAAGTCAACTACTACTCACGGTGTTCTGATTTTTTTAAAATCCATGTAGGTTTTATATTAGTAAAACCTTCCCAGAGCCTGAACGCGCAGCTTTTATTTGCGTGTCATTCTCCCAATGTAGAGTCTATGGGCCGAGTGGGAACACGCAGATGGAGCCAGCAGGAGAAACACTAATGTACGTGTGCAGCGGGCCGCAGAACGTGGAAGTAAACGTGGAGGCTGAAAGCTGTGTGGCTCATGCCCTTGGCGAGCAATTTACATTCAAGTGAATGGGTGTCATTTTGGAGTCCGGCATCCAGCCATGGGCTGTACTTAGGCACGGTAGCGCTTTGAACTGAATGCTAACATCAGAATGCTTCTAGCGCTTCCTGAACATGAATTTATTTTGCTGATCACAGCTTGTCATTATACTTGGACACGGGGTCAAACTACAAAGGTATGCATTAAGTCAAGTGCTCTCTTGATGGACTATAGTTAATAGTTATTTGGTGAAACAATGGTGGCTCACAGTTTCTTAATGTTGATACATAATGCGAAGGAACGCAGTCATGGCCGCTGAATAAAACCTCCGTGGCTTTACCACTCAGCTGTTTCAGTCTCTCATTCTCTCTGTCAGTGCTCATGTGCTGCCTCTTTCACATTTTCTTTTTCCTTCTTTCTTTGTAGCCCACAGCAGCTGCTCATGTCAGTGTGTGCAGAATGAAAATAAAAAATGTATTCATCCTCGCCCAAGCACATATATACATAAGTATTAGCCTCCTACTCAAACATGTGGGTAGAAGTTTTCCTCCCAGTGTGTTTGTGTTTGTGTGTGTTTGTGTGTGTGTGTGTGTGTGTGTGTGTGTGTGTGTGTGTGTGTGTGTGTGTGTGTGTGTGTGTGTGTCTGTGTGAGTGGCAAAACAAAAATACGGTAGTAGAGAGTCAAAGATGGTGGACCGGTCTTTTTCTTTACCAACATGTAACTCTTGATGTCTACTGTGTCCAGCCTCCTCAAACTTTTTAACTTCAGAGACTTTTGAGACTGAATATGAATTGCAAGTCTTCAGTCCAAGCTGCAGAGGCAATTTTCGGTTTTTTGTTTTTTTTTTACAGAACAAATGTATAAAACAGAACAAAAAAATTGAAATAATTTGACTATGAATATTTATGGAGGATGATGTTTAGTACATCATCTTAGTTTTAAATTCTAAAAAATGAATTGTTATAAATACCATTTTCTTCCTCCTACACCTCTTCCCATAAAACATTATTCGCAACCAGGCAACGCTGTCATTTCACTTATTCTAAGTTAAACTAGTTGTAGTGCATGCTTCTTGTTTTGAAAAACTGTGTTCTGTGTTTTGCTACCATGCTTGGCAAGCATCTTCATCTGACAGAGACACAATGAGGGGCTTAAAGTCGCTTGGCTTGAATAAGATTCCTCTTTCCTGTCTTCTTTTTCCATTGTACCTGACAGACCGCAAGCTCTGTGGTGGATAGATTGCGATCTGGACCCCCACTAATGAAACAAAAATTACACACATCATTCAGATTGTGTTGCCGTAGCACATTCCATTTTAACCAATATCTCCTGAAACATGAGGCTTAGAAATACTTTTTCTCATATTCTTCTTTTAGCTTGATTTTTTTTTCACAGTTTCTCCCACACAATCGATCCAACAATGGCAACCAGTCCAGCAAGCAGCTATTATTTCTGGGTGCTGTCTTTGATAGAGTCAAGAAACAAGGACACGTCTTCAAAAAAAAACAAACAATAAAAATACAGACACACAATTTGATGCTCAAATTAACAAAGATTACATGAGATAGACAAATTTAGCTTATGTACAGGCTTGCCAACATTTTTACTGTCTGGCTCTAATTATTAAAACTGTTTGCTTCGTGAAGTTGTTGCATTATGACAATGCTTAAATGCTTAAATGGCCAATTGTTTGTTTGGAAAAAGCATTAGGAAGACTAAGGTTCTTCTGTTAGGCATTCTTCTACGTTCAAAATGTTACTGATGAAACCCTTTTGTTCACTTAGTGTGAGTAGATAAAAATCTAAAAAGAAAGAGCTGTGTGTGTAGTTGTAATATGTTTGGTACATGCCTGTTGAAGAAAATCCACTGCTTTTTTTCTATGAGTTATCACAGTGTCGACGGGGACAAGTTGTACTTCTCATGCTGTAAATAAGGTCAAGTATTTGCGAAGATACGTGGCAAAATGTGGTGACAAAACACTTCAAGTAAACACAGCAATCATGACAGGTTCCCACTTCTGGCTTCGACAGGAAGACAAAACATCATATCAGGGCACTTTAGACAGTTTAGACATTTTTAGCTATTCTAGCAGGGTAGCTGTAGGGAGGGCAACTAGGTCAGTCAGTTCAGGCTGAAAAAGTGAACAACTATTGGGTGGAGTACTGTTAAATTTTGTATGGCCATATCATGGCGACAAGAGGATGAATCTTATAATGACTTTGATGATCCCCTCTCACTGTCACCAAACCTCAAACAGCTGTCCGCTGCAGCCGAAAAAGGACGTTATGAGAGCTGCGAGAGTGAACCAAAACACAATATAGAGTAAAGCGGCAGGCTGCACAACTAAATAATAAGCTGAAACTCACTATATAGCTCCATAAAACTGAGAGGAGCTGCAGTTTCAAGTGATTATTCTCTATAGACCTCTTTCACGTTCGCATTGTTTTCTCATTGTCGTTTGATTTTGAGATTGATAAAGATATTGATTATCGCAGGTTTAACCATACTGTAGCGGCCATTCTTAGATGTTGTATAGAAGAAAACTGTTCAGATTTACATTTAGTCTGATACACTGATGGTGGTGTTACATGGTGGTGTTACAAGATTGAAAGACTTGATCCTTGGCCTAGTATTAAAGTAGTCTGACACAGATTAGAACTGTATCTATGAGATCAACTCTACTATCCAGAGAGAAACACTGGCTCTAGTACATACTGCTTTTGTAATAGCATACCATCAGTTAAGTTTTTTTTTTTTTTTTTATCAGGAAGCTGATTGTAATCTCACAGAAATAGGATATATTAAATGCAATAGCACATTTTCTGTGGTCCAGGTATATGGAAAAATGAAAATCAGGATAATAAAGTGAATTTTTCATTTCAGTCCAGCGTTAAATGACCCCATTGACATTCACTTCTTCTGTCTGCCTCTCTTTCACACACACAACTATTCTTTTTTGATTTATATTACATGGGGTCAAAAAGGCATAAATATGGGAGAAGCAAGAGTCCTAAAAGTTTTCTAGGCAGCCAAATGATAAATGTGTGTTACTGTGGCTGTCATTACTATCAAACTGTACTGCTGTATTTCAAAGTGCATTGTATTATTGTATTGTATTCTGTTAATTTACTTGCTGTTGGTAAGGTTATGAGTAGGATTCTCCACGTCTGACAAAAATAGATCACTTAGCTCAAAAGTCAGTGTGATAACCACTGCGAGAACACTGGGTGGAGAGGTTTGTATAAAAATATAAACTTATATAACTCTTATTTCCTTTATATATGCCAGTAGCACTCAATGCTCAAATTCCAGTTGATCTTCTTGAGCTTCAATAAATGGATTGATCAGCTTGGTGCTGCTGTAGCTAACTGGTAAAGATAATTGATCAGAAGTGGATTAGCATTACATTAAAGTTAAGGTGGATGCGTTCCTCCAAAGGCAAACACCTGTTGAAGTGACCAAAAATAGATTCAGCTAAAATAATGCATGTAAGGCAAATAGTAAGCATCACAAAAATATGCCTATGTACAGATGGCTTCAGTGCAACCAGGGGGAAAGGAAACAACAACAATCGGGACTTTCTCTAATGTTAGTCTTAAGCCATCTAAGTTGTTACGACATGGTCAAGCAGCAAATGACCGTTCCTGGGCGAGAACTCAAAATGTCCTTTTAGCCTCTTGTCAAACTGTGTGCTCAAAGAAACCACACACACTCAGCGAATGTCTCCTGCTGCTGAACCCATTGTTCAGTAAATGCTTCCTGATGAGGTTCCTAGTGTAGTTGATAAAAAAAACAGGTCTCAGACAACACAGTGGCTCAGTGTTAAAAAGTCAAATGGTCCAGGATGAGTCATTTACCTTTTTGGATGAGGTGAGAGCCAGACCATGCATTACCAATCATGTTCAACTGGTCGCTTATCCTGCTTATAACGGGAGCTGATAAGCAAATGGGGAACAGGTAAGGCAGGCAGCTGGGAAAGTCGGATGACTTGTGATTACAGATATGACTGCTGTATTGGACTATACTGTATCGAAAATATGTTTCTAATATTTCGTCATACTCATTTACATATATGGAAGAGCAAAACGTATTTGCAACAGCGTACTCATTCTCTAAAATGCAACCCAATATAGCAGCAGCCTAAAGTACAACCTCAAAAATGACAATAAAAATGAAACATCCCCTCTTAAAATGGCAACCATTTTACAAAGAGAGTAATCGGTACATGTGTGTTTTACTGGCTTGCATAAGACTAACTGCTGCTGTGGCTGTTGTCCTTAGTGTTGTTTCCTGCTGCTCTGTGGCCGAGGAGCTTGTTGAGTTGCTGTCCATGGTGCTGATTCTGACTGGGCCCACCACTATTTTCGGAAGTAAAAAAGTGGTTCACATCAGAAAGGAACCTTCTAATTATTCAGTCGGTCTCCACCCTATTTTCCAATCTGTGCAATCAGCAGCAGGCTCTGCATGAGACCCGGGGATCTGCATTCATATTGCGTGCATTCCTTCGGTATAGAGCACATATCTACAGTATTGTGCTTTATAGTATGAATTGTATACTATTGCACAGTTTTCTCTGCTTGTTAGTTGCCTGTTGTGTCGAGTAAGTCAGTTATGCTGGCCCCACACTAGATTATTGGGCAGATTTTGGGTCCGAACCAGCTCTCCCACCCTGCCCCGACAATTGCAGGGGCGTTCCCGATTCGAGGCTGGTCTGAACCGATTCTCTGCCCAAGTGATCCTGTAGTGTCAGGGGTTTACAGACATAATCTTAATGTTAGTGACTGGATCAGAATCCCCAATTTCAAATCCTAAATATCAAACCTCTTGGATATTTAATAGAAATCCTGTAGTGTGAAAGGAACAGTGATCAAAATTTAATTTCATCCAATACTTTGTTTTAAGACCAAATTCAGTGCTAATTAGCAAATGCTAACACACTAGACTATGATGGTGAACATGGTAAACATCATGTCTGCTAAACATCAGCATTGTCATTTGGCATTTAGCACTAAGCACCGCTGCATGTTAACCACTTCTTTTAGACTCAGTTGTGTTAACATTGTCACACAGTGAATATTTGTTGACGGGTTCTGAATTTGAATTAAATTTGAAAGTTTGTAACTGTGAGGACAAAACTATCCAGTACTTAGTACCTACATGAGGAGAAGTGGCAGGGACATTAAATTCTAGTAAAAATGTAAATGTGTCCTTTTTATAAAAAAATGTTGCTCATCCTCCATTTTATTTCTGATTTATTCTGCTCTGTCCCTCAAGTCCTGAGGTCCGAATCACATTCCCGAGGTAAAATAGTTTCATCATGACTCATAGATTTCTTAATGTCTATTCATTCATCTCTCCAGCCCACTTTTACAGTTTTGCTTTCTGTCTCTTATGCCGACAAACAGATGCAGGTGCATACATGTAAACCATGTGAATCCCAGCTCAAAGTCACGCAAACAATACTGAAGAATGGATGCACAAAAACACACACACACACCGACACACCGATCAGATTCGCTTTTTTAATTAAAGGGAGACCTGCCTCTCTCCCATTCCCTCGCTTTGTTTTGTTGCGCGGCCTCCACTTGTGACTCAGGGCAATCTGTTCATTGTGCCGTGATATTAGGTGATTAAATATCACCATACTGGAAGATGAGGATAGGAGAAGGAAAAGGCATAAAAGAGAAAGAAATGCTGTGGTTGTTTCACCAGCACCTGAAGAGAATACGGAATGTGCCAGATGCATCTGGCCTGCTATTGATATTCTAAGTAGCGTGCATTGGGTGAAAAACCTTCCATAAAATAAAGAGAACAAATAGATAAACAAAAATCACAATAACAACCCCCAAGACACACAAACCCAGTGCTTCTTGTTCTAATCTACGTTGCTGGTAGCTACTTAGAAGGCTGATGAATGGGTATTTCTCCAGTGTGTGGTAGTAATACCAAAACCCTCTCCTATTCACAATGCACAAACAACAATAGTGATTCAAAGGGGTATCAAGAGTCAGATTTTCATGCTAAAGTAAGGGCGGCAAAGTGTGTAAATTGATAGGATTCAGCAGGTGTTACTTCAAAATTGGCAAAAGAAGAAATCATTTATTCCCTGCAGTTGAAGGATAATGAATTCGCTATCATCCATGGCTGCAAGCCTAATGGACAAAGAGGAAACAAGTCACAGCGGTGCGCCTGCATCTGTACAAGACAACAAATACACCAGACCCTGCACGGTGGGGACAGAATGTGATTGTTAGCTTTCACATAGACACACTGCTCTTCATACATGATGATGATGATGGCGATTCTGATCACAGTGAGTTAATTATCCGGACTTTGTTTCCTGTGAGGAAGCCCACTTCCCCTAATTGCCTTGATCGCTATGGTAGGCGACACAAATATAAATCACATCACAAGTAATGCGCTTCGCCATAATGGAGAAGATGCAACCTAAATTTCAGCACTGTCAGATAACATACATTCCATTTCCAGTGTTTTCAGACAACAAACACACTATTCATCACAGATTATCAGATTATAGAACTGTTGATTTATCGCATACCAACAGAGTCATTAAGCTTTGTTGATAGGGGAAAAACAGTGAAAGCAGGAGACTGAAACGCAAATAACCTTGCACATCAGGTTCCAATTTGTAACAACCGATGGCACTCAATACCCTTTCATTAATGAAGTGTAAATTGTATACATATAATTGTATAATTAAATTAAATCGAATGGTCTATAAAGTAAAATAAATTATGCACATCGTATCAGCAGACAAACAAAGTAAAAAGAACACTGCGGCCTGATCCACTGTTGGGAGGATTGAAGAGCTATATCCCTCCATACAATATGTCTCTTTATAATCGAGTTTACTTATTTGAACTGAGATAATTTTTTCTTTTGTTGAGATTGATTTTGTGAATTCATTAAGATACATTTGCTTTAAAGATGGACATAATTTGATGGAAGAATGGTAACTGTGATTTTCAGAACAAATAAGTATATGAAAGTGCACGCACTGGCTGCAGCTGTTTGTAATTGTTTTATCCTGGTGGAGTGATACACTTTAAAGCTGCATTCATTGGGGGCAGCACAGAATGCTGTAAACAAAACACTGACATACTGACATCATAAAGTTGTCAACGGTTGCCTATTTACTCACTCAACAGACCTAGAGCAACATTAGCAATTATTTGGAGTTGTATTTATGGCGACTCTCTTTTGACCTTTGCTTTTGGTCTCTCCGGACTCCTGAGGGAAATATCTGGGTTTTTAGCTGCTAAGTCCTCCACCATGTTCACCAGCTAGGCACTAACTATGTCTGTCTGCTGTTTGCTGCTGGGCAGGTGGCGTACAGTGGATTTATGTCTTTCCTGTTTTGGTGAAAACAACTCCCTGCTGCAGCTGGAAATGGGTTTGAAGAGAGCGCTTAGACCAAACCAAAACAGCAAAGCTGCGGGTCATAAAATTAAAATAATGAACTGAAAGATGCTAGAGAGGGGCACTCGGCCCTAATCAGGTTCTTGCTATAGGTTAGTTACTAAGAATGACAACTTTCACACTGCATAGTGTATAGTCATTGTATCCATTGCTAATATCAAAATATTGATCAGTGCAGCTTTAAGAAAAAGAAGAGTCAATTTACGCATTACAGCTGCTGTCAGAGTTATGTTTATTCAAGCTTGATGGCAAGTTGGACTTAAGAAGCTGTCCCCATACTTACTTTATCCATGACCTGAAAATATTGTAGTAATGAACCAACTAGTTATTTGTTAAATACTGCCAAATATTACAATTAAATAGCTTAAAATATAAAGTTTGTCTACAACTCACACCTCCTTTTCCAGGACAGACATGAAATGGCTGACAGAACACAGACGTAGCAATAGTGAAATGACTGTAATGTGAACGGTGTCACGCGTGGTGACATACCCACAGAGAATTCTGCAGATCTCCAGCAGCTCTAGAGAGTGTTTTAGCCTCTTTCAGCTCATTAATGTGGTTTTCTGGCCTATAAATTTACTATTTAGGCTCAGTCTCATTCTCATCGACCTAATTTTCAGCAGAAGCATTTAGCCACAGCAGGCAGCTGCAGACAGACAAAGTTAATGTCTAGTTGGTATAGAACGTGCTTGATAAACTACATGGTAGAAGAAGAGAGAAGAAGGGAAGAGAGAGGACAGAAAAAAACATAACACTACATCAAAATAGAAACAAAAGTAAACTTGTGTGTGTGGTGGGGAGTGGTATTGTATATTAAGAAGAAGAACAGAGAACAAAGACAGTGTGGAAATATGTCTGTTCCTCTGACAGCCATGTTCCCATGACAACTGTTTTTCTGGGTGACATAGGCGGAGACATACACACAAGTCATACAGGAGTTGCGAGGATGCATATAAACACACATGCACACACATACAATCCCTCCTCAGCTTGACTCCCCACTTTCTGCACCAAAAAGGTATTTCAGTCCTCCCCTGCAGCCCATCTCACCCCTCCTTCTGTGTTTGTTCCTTCTCTTTCAACATTTCTAAAATTCCCACAAGTCAAATGACAACTAACATCTAGGCCTCTGTGATGTTTCAAAAAACTTTTGTCTCATAGGCGGCCTCCTTCTGTCTCCCACTTCGCTCTTTCATGCCCTTTTTTGTGAGCTCTTTACTTTTACTTTTTCATTCTTTCCTTCTTTCTATCTTTTCTTGTTCCTCTGTTATTTTTCAGCACAGCAAACATTCAAAGGAATTTAATCGACAAGCGGTGCTCAATCAGGCAACAAATCAGCTCATTTGTCTGTTTGTGACTTTGCCCTTGGTCTTTTCCTGCAGCTGCTTCTAGCTCAATGTGGGGCTTTTCGGAAGCTCATCTCTGAGACCCCCTCACACGAAAACACACAAACATGTTCCATAAACACCTCAAAGGCAGATGAGAGAGACAGTTTATAAAGGCAGTGATCTGCTACTTTTTTTGTAAAGGATTATGATAGCTTTCAAATCTGTGCCCATTAGCAGTGTAAGCATATGAACTACCATTAGGGGATTTGCGAGACTGGAGATTCTTTTTTCAAATAATTCATCAAGTAGAAAAAAGGGCTGTCGGCACATCTGATAGTAGGTTATTGCAGGTGCAAAAGTGAATATGTATATGAATATGTATCTTGGGGGGGGGGGTGCCTTCAATCTACTTGGTAAATAAATCATTGTATTGTCTGGCATCTCTAACCCAGAATCTCATCAAAGTGCAGTGCTTTTTTGCTATTTAGTTTTTGCAACGAGCATCACTGTGCTGAGACTTTCCCTTTAGCTGGTGTAGAAGTTTTGCTATAGTGACTCAATACATTATACACTGATCTGCCATACTGTGGTTGATCGGTGAATTATTCCTGGATTAACCACAACAAAATGAGCTGCTGTTTTTTCTCCCAATGATTTTTTTGTTTTGTTTCTTGGCACATATTGTCATTACAAAATTTAATACCAATACCCTGTTTACACCTGACATTCAGCAAATGTCATTAAGCAGATGTTGCTTGTCAGCAACATTTGCTGACAAGCAATTTAGCTCTAAACACAAGTACATCTGAGGCCTTATTAGTTTTCCAGTTTTTTTAAAGTACTGGACAAAGTTAAGAGTTTAACATTTTATATGTTTTCAATATGTTTTATTTGTTTATTTTCTTTTCATATTTGTTATATCAAATAGGCCCAAAGATATTATTTACCTGTGCTATTCATCTTGTAAGTTTATTAGACTTCATTTCAGCACCATATTACTAGATCATATATATTGGGATTTTACAAAAGCTTTGTATTTACATTGTCAGTCTACATTTATTAATGGAGAATCGCATCAGCTTTATAAATGTAAAATAAGAAAGAGAAGACTTAAGCTTTTATCTGCTATTTGCCTACCACGGATCTAAAGCCACGCTAGCAGCAATGACAATGTGAGCATGCTGATGTTCTGCAGGTAATGTTTACCATGTTTAGAATTTAGATTTTTCCTGTGACAAACATGAAAGTCTGTACCAGATTTCATGTCAGTCAGTCAAATATTTGTCAAGACACTTCATTGTGAACCAAAAATGTCAACCTGCTGGTAGCGCAACATGAAATCAGACATTCACTAAATGCACGAGACTACATTGTTTAGGAACCATACCTATCTTTGCACCAAATTTTGTGCCAATCCTTCGAGTACTGTTGAGATATTTCACTGGGTAACTAAACACTGGGCACTAAATGAAAAGCCAATGACACCATTTGAATGTGCCCTTAGGTGTTTAAGGTGAATTTGAGCATCTGTTTCCTTTTCTCTATGGTTTCTATGGCTGTGCCTGTCATGTGCTGACACAGAGAAAAACAAATCGGGTTTAAGATCCAGTTTGTTTTAGAGCTGCGCATGAACCCTACCGAGCACCAGGAAGTCATTCTAACAGATAATCCAATAAGCCGGTGCCATCCTGTTCCTGGCAGAGGGCTACGTGGCAGCGTAGCCCGGTGAGTGAGAATAGTAGCTGTGGGGTGACAGGAAGAGTGTCTCCTCACCTCTCTGAACCCTACTGTCTCCCTTACAGCCACAGCTACCGCCTCCTGCCAAGTCATTCATTAACCCCAGCGGAGGGACTGTGGGAAGAGAGAGGATGATGGGGAGCAGAAGATGAGGAGAGCGGTGTCTCAGTGGGAGTGAACGAATAAACAGATAAAGGAGGTAAAGAGAGAGAGAAAGACAAAGCAGCTTGTGAAGATGCATAAGCAATTCTGTCCAAACGCAGTCACCCACATGATCTTCTTATTCATACATCTTGTTGCTACTGTAATTAATCACCTTTTGCCAGTTCTTCCTTAAATCAACTAATATTTGAATCACATCGCCAACAGACAGGTGCGCAATTCGGGCCAGAAGCACTGGCGGCCCCACAGTGGCTAGAATTCAAATGACTGTGGAAAACGTATTCCACGGAAGAGCTTTTGGAACATTGGTGAGTCTGGGAGGAAGCTATATCTTATAATTCGAGCGAACAGTACAGATAAGATAAGCCGGCGCTAGAGCAAAGTGAGAGCAAAATTGTTAGAGAGGGGGAGAGAGTAGAGAGGAGGAGTGTCATTCTGAAGTAAAGAGGCTGAGAATGATGTTAAAGTATGAGAGGAGAACAAAACTTCTGTACCGGCGCTGGGTTTGGAAGTGAGAGTAAAGAAGGGGGAGTCATGGAGGAGGAGGAGAAATAGGGAAAAAAAGGCTGGAGGGGAAAAGTAAAGGCCATGTCTGTGAGACGGGAGCAGTGTGGTATTTTAGTTGTCAGCTGGAGAGGTGAAAAGCCACACGAACACACATGCATGCAAACGTACAAACACAAGGCTATTTCCTCCCCCCTACATCCTCTCACCTTTGTGGTGTGTCTGTTGTGCTCACTGCAGGACTTGCCCACACACACACACACACACACTGAAATACACACACACCCGCTCAGAGGAAACACACTGATCCCATGGTGAGAGTGAATGGAAGGCCACTGCTCGAGTATGGCCACCGGCACTGTGCCGCTCTGCTCCCGAGCGAGAGCCGGCTGTAGGTGGCACTGTAGCACTGCAGAAAAACACTGCGTTCTCACACAAACACACAGATACAAACACCTGTACACACACACATACTATGCATGGACATGTGCAAAAATGATCATGCACATATGTGAAAGAAGTGGTTCTCGATGCAAACCAAAGATATTCCAGCTGTGTGTGCAATCAAACCCAGTGTGTTTTGTTTGTGTGTGTGTGTGTGTGTGTGTGTGTGTGTGTGTGTGTGTGTGTGTGTGTGTGTGTAGAAAAGGTTTCATGTGTCATGTCTGCATTGTTCCACGGACATATAGAGAATGTACTGTATACATCCACCTTGACAGTTTTGCAATGTCACCGGATAGTAATTCGAGGATGATTTTCTTTGTTTCTGTCCGTGTGTCCTGACAGCAGGGGACACATACACAAGAAACCCGTGTTAGTATTGCAAGAATCAGTTTCTGATCGTTATCAAGAGTCTTGTATCAAATGACACCTTATCTATAGTGTTACTGTTTGCAAAATGTCACTTGTGCTGTTGCAGACGCACAGTCAGTGTCTTGCTCTTTCTCCCTCGCCTTCCGTGTCATGAGCAGGCATGCTCAGCACTCGCATTGATACAATATTGAGATTAACTAAAACAAAACAAAACACAACAAACAACAACAACAACAACAACAAAAAACCCAGGGGGAAAGACAGACAGATTCCGAGAACGAGAGTAAGAAAGTGTGAAATGCAGATAACGAGAGAGAGGAATCGAGACATGCTGAATTACAGGGCCTGTCCCTCTCAAGCTTGGAGAGTTGTGTTCAGAGCTGCTGAGGGTTCTGTTGCGTTGACTAGAGGAGAGGGGAAGGTTGCTGAAATAAATGACTCGCTCAGGGCTGTACACACACTCAGTACAGATGCAACCACAGCACTTCCTTAATAGTGTTCCTCGCAAAGTAATAGTGGGAATACATCTGCAGGGTGAACGAGTGTGTGTGTGTTTGTGTGTGTGTGTGTGTGTGTGTGTGTGTGTGTGTGTGTGTGTGTGTTTGCGTGAGTGACTGCATATGTGGATTTCAATCTCTTTGAACTCATAACTTCTAAGCTCAAAATGAAGTTTGAGTTCTCTGATGTGCAGGTTAAAGGAGAGAGGGAATTTGGACAAAAATTGCACGCAGTGTGCATTACTGTGTGTGTGTGTGTGTGTGTGTGTGTGTGTGTGTGTGTGTGTGTGTGTGTGTGTGTGTGTGTGTGTGTGTGTGTGTGTGTGTCTGTGCCTGCTTGAATGTCTGCACATTCATATTAAAAGATTGTCTGGCATTGAAGAGGGATAATTGAAACTCTCTTTTCTATGTGACAAGGGATATGGTACAGCAAAGCCTTTTGGGTAGTTCCTCTCTACCTCTGAGACTTTAATACCTGATAATATGTGAACGCACACACACACATTTTTCGTAGTATTTGCTACACCACAATTTAAAGGAATAGTTCAACATTTTGGGAATTTCACTTGTTTGCTTTCTTTTCCCCGAATGAGATGAGAAGATTGATATCAGTATCATGAATGTGTTAAGTACAGAGCTGGAGTCAGGGTGTGTTTGGCCTAGCTTAGCATAAAAGCTGGAGGCAGGGGGAAACAGCTATTCTGGCTCTGCTTCTGTTAAAGCTTGTTAAGAAGGAGATAAATAAGAAGGGACATTTTTAGTTTTGGGGGTGTGACTGTGCACAGCAAAAGTCATCGCAAGTTAGGTTGCCAAGAGTTGTACAATACTGCCTGTACAGAAAAAAAACAAAACAAAACAAAAAAACATTAGCTCATGTCTCTAGCTAACATGAGTTGCCAGATATGGCATCTTACATTAGCTAGAGACGCTTTACTGAAGCACATTGTGTGTGTATTTGTGTATTTTTTGATTTCAGTCTGGACCAAAGTGGTGGACCAAGTAACTGACACTGCCATACCTAAAGCCACGCTGCTGCTAAAACATTACACAATACTCCTACTGCCCCTGAAGACAGCTCCATACTTAACACATAGACAATAGGTGTTAGACAATGATACCCTTCTTATCATCTTAGTGAGTGATTTTTCCAGAATTTTGAAATTTTCCTTTAAATGCAGCAAGTTTTAATTCTACAAAAGATACATAGATTACCTGCCGAGATTTGGCTGTGAATTATTTAGTAGAACTCTGTTTTCCTGTGTGTCAAGGCCACCTTATGCTTTTGAAATAATCATATACTATAGGACGGTGCCAAATGAGGGTCCTTTCCTCACAATGACCTATTAGTTAAAGTCTCTGACTCGAAAAAGGATGCATGATTCATGAGCGAGCTGGAGAGCCGATCCTATTTTTGAGTCCACACTGGACCAGTCATTTCCATAAATTTCACCGGTTTGCATATGAGTGCAGACTGTTGTGAGCCTCAGCCAAAGGGCCAGGGGTGAAAGTGGTCCACTTGTGTTGAAAGACTCTTGATGTGAAATGGCTCTTCTTTTCTTTTTTTTTCCATTTCTCCATCACATCAATTTTTTCCATTCCAAACCTAGGCCCCGCTTTGGCCTTCCACCTGCACATTCTCCATCCGCCCCTCTTACCTACCTCATGCTGTTATACCTCTAACAAACACCACTCCCCTATTTAACCTCCCTCCACCCTTCAATCTGCCCCTACTCATTTTGTTGTACTTTCTCTCACTGTCCTCACTATCTCATTCTCCATCCTAATAATTCTCCTTCCTCCTCATCTCCTCTTCCTCACTCGATCCGTCCATCTTTCTCTCATTCCCCTCCATCCCATTTTTCGTTTTAATCCATATTCATGTAATTTCTATATGGCAGCTCGGGGCTGCTGTTAGGGACTGTTACTTTGTGTTAAAGGTCTTGAAAGCCCACATGATTTACAGTAATAACTTGGGATATATCCAGAAATACCATTATCGAAGCATGAGCGCACACACATACACACAGAGCTCTTTCCTACCTCCTATAGCTACCTTCTGTCTTTTATTTGGCTTGCAATTTTCAATGTACTTCTTAGGCTGAGCTGCTGTAACAATCAAGCATACAATCCAACAAAAACATGACTTTTAATATAATCTCATGGGGCTATGTGGGGTCTGTCTGTTTGTGTGTATGGTTTTGTGTATTTTTCTGTGTGTATCCGTTTCCTTTACACTTTTGTTTGAAGCAGTGAGGTAAATAGGATATGTGGATATTACAGTGCCATCAATTCACACAGCAATGTGGGGGAATTGATTGAATTTGCTTAGAGTTACAATAACTGCACAGGTACTGATAAAAATCAAAGCTTGCTTCATGCACAAGGTGTCATCGCCTGAATCACATAGTAAGCCAATGGGATTTGATATAAATGAAAATCACCATCAGGGATCTCATGATTTAAGCTATCATCTTGGTCTAATAATGCCAGTGAGGCCAAATAGCTGTCATATGAGAACATTTGATCAATAATGTAATTATACATACAAATACTGTGCATATACAGCCAGGTGACAAATTGAAAGAAAATTTAACATAATGTCTCTTAGTAAGGTGTTGGGCCGCCATGAGCCACCAGAACAGCTTTAATGCCCCTTGGCAATGATTCTCCAAGTCTCTGGAACTCTACTGGAGGGATGGACAATGTTCTTCTAAAAGATATTCCCACATTTGTTGTTCTGATGATGGTGGTGGAGAGCTCAGTCCAACACTTCGGTCCAAAATCTCCCATAGGTGTTCAACTGGGTAGAAACCTGGTGACTGTGATGGCCATAGCATATGATTCACATCATTTTCATACTCATCAAAACCATTTAGTGCCCCCAATGGATGGGGGCACTGTCGTACTGTTTCTCCCCTCATTTTTCAGGTTTTTCCTTTCAGTTGTCACCCGTTTGTAGGTCAGTATGCATGACACAGAGACTCAGACGGAGAATGTGACAGAGAAAGACAAAAATATGATGTTCAAATATGCACTTTAATCTGCAAATGCTATGACAGTTTGCCAATCCATAACTTCTTTGAATTGGCAAAAATATTGCACCCCGTCTCTGTTTCATCAGTGATGTGCAGTCATCCCTAACCAATCAGAAACACAGAGAAAACCCAGGTCATCAGCAAACTGAAAATATTGGTGTTTGCTCCTGAATAACGTTTTACTTTTTAAATGTGTTAAATACAGTGTTTAAATAATACCCCATGTAAACTCCAACAAATTTGATAGCTACCCCATAGCAAAAGAGTAATTACATACACTGAAAGAAGCTGTAGTTCTCTGTGTTGTTTCAGACAGGGAAAAAAGTAGCCCCAGTTGTAACACATACATATCATGACGAAGATGAATTAGCTGTTGTAGCGATTGTCTGTCCCTGATCAGTGCAACCACTGAATCATCTTTATGTCCAGGAAAAATGTGCGTTTGGATCCACCTGTTTGAATCCCCTTCTACTGAATTTCCTTTTTTAAGTGGAAATGCCAGAAATTCAAAACAAAAAGTGAAAAAATTGGTTTATCAATGAATGAATTGCAATTAGATTTGTGATGTGGCTAACAGATATGCATACAGTTGTTTGCAAAAATTTGGGCATCCCTGGGTAAATTCAATATTTTGTTTATTTATGAAGTGAAAAGAAGGAAATAAAAGCATAGAAAAAAAACATTTTAAAAAAGGCATTCAAATATTAATGCACATCATGCAAAATTGAAATTTTCAGTAATTGTAGTTATTGTGGTTTAATTTTAGAAATTGTGGTATATGCAAAAGTTTGGGCACTTTTCAACTTGTAAACCCAGAATTTCTTTAACTCATTAGGCTTTAATTGACTTGTTAGGACAGAATTGTCATCAGGGATTGTCAGCCGATGATGTTTCAATCCTTGTAGTAACACTAATAAACCATGAGCTTCTCTAAACAACTGGCTGAGGATCTAAAAATGAAGCTAACTGATGCTACAAAGCAGGGGAGGGTATAAAAAGATTAGAAATGGCAGCTAAGGGGAACTGTGGAAGTTGAGCCAATAGCTGGAAAACCAAGAAAACCTTCAGATAAAACTACATGTCTGCTAGACAGAAAGACAGAGGAAAAAAAACCCTGAAGGCTGCATAGGAGCTGCAGGAAAGTTTATCTGACAAAGATGTGGTGATGCACCATACCACCGTACAAGTGACAGCTTTGAAATTCTTGGAAGGTCTATTTTATCACTTTTATAGGGCTAGGCTAACAAATTCTTGCTAGTCCCAGTCTTCGTGCTAAGCTAGGCTAAACACATCCTATACATACAGACATAGAATGGATATTGATCTTACCCTGTGACTCTTTCTTCATCCAACCTCAAAGGGTGTTGGGAAAGAATTATCAGTCAACCAAACTGTTCATTTGCTTGCTCTACTTGTTCAGAAGCAAGCTAATGTTCCTCCAGGGATATAGTGTCTTACCATGGCTGCTGTGCCTTGTGTCCTCATCAGCCACAAAGGAAGTGGCCAAGCGACTTTCACCATGCTCCAGCAAAAATATCCTGACCCATGGACACTTCTCACCAACAGAGATATTTACTGCGGAGGGCTTTTGAAATCAACAGCAGAGAAAATGCAATACAAAATGGCATACAATGTCTAAAAATTAATATTTTACACAAAAACCTGATGGGCCGCTCCCATCTACAGGACACCACCACGATCATCAGTACCATAGACTGAATGTGACTTAGCAGTTTTGCACGCCACGGTCAGAGGCACCGGGACACAATTCTTGTCTTTAACGGACATCTGCACTACAGATTTGCAAGGTAGGTGAGAGATTATCTCCATGTTTATCTGTATTTTTCTCGGCAGAAAACTAGTGAGACTTTCGAACATACATCCTTCTGTGCTCTGCGCCAGGAGTACATGATGAAGATAGATTTATTTATTGTTTTTTTTTTTATTGGACTTTTAACAGACATCAACAATAAAGAAACTGGATTGGCTTCAAATAAAAATGTAACACAACAGCATAACACAATAGCTGCTGATTCTTCTTAGACTCAAGAAATCTTAGACATTAACGGGTTTGAAAAAAAAACAAAACAGGCATATTATGAGACATATCTCATCACAGTGATTTTTCCATAATGCTTTAGCAGTGTGCTACAACATACCACAGGTCACATATCAACAGACAAGGATGTCAGAATGTTAAGATTAGAAAAATAACTGACAAAGTTAAATATGATTTAAATTATAGGTTTGTATGTATATTATTTTGCAAGGCCTAGATCTGCCTACAGCACCCTCGGCCTAGTGGCAATTAAATCAGAAACATGATCTAAAGCTGCTGCTTTCACTGATTCATAGTGGGACTTTCCTCATGTTTAAGACCTAGTTATTCCCACAACAAACAAATGAAAACTCAAAAGGAAATGTCATGTTGCAGGCTAATTTGAGCCCTTGTTTGAGCCTGTAACTAGTAGTTAATTTCTTACAGAGCATAATAAGTGAGCATGATTTATTTTTCTCTCATGTACCATTATGTTTCCATGCACACAGTGCATCTTCACACATTTTTCGCTAGGTACTTTGGCTGCTGCTCATGACTGTGACTGACAGTAAATTACTTCTGCTCAGATGGCTAAAACAGTAAATGTTTTATGCCATTCTCCACCACACCCAAGCCCCCTGAGCAGCCACCACACTATGTGAATTTTTAATGACTGTTGCTTAATTAAAATTTTGTTGAATATACATAAATACAGTGCACTGACCTTTCTGTGAATCTCAACAATTCACCTTGAGATCCAGCTTTAATGGTGAAATTAATTGGAGAGGTCAAAACAGGAGAAGCAGCCAGAGATTCACCCAGACCCACAACACTGAACGCAAGTGTGCACACATAGACTCACACACACACACACACACACACACACACACACACACACACACACACACACACACACACACACACACACACACACACACACACACACACACACACACATATTCACGAAGACATAATCAAATATGATGAAAAACAAAGGTTATTCTTTGCACTGAAACAAAAGCAAAGCAAACAAAAACAGGCCAAATGAGATGAGGAAGGAGTTGTCATCTGCTCCCAAACAGTTGAGACTCAATTAAAAGTTTCTTCGTTCTGATAATGACAAATTACATCAGTTACAGAGGGAGTTATTGAAAGACAGAGAGTCCCTGATTGCTTTCTGAATGAGAGGAGCTATCAGGGCCAGTTTGGGGAGATGGCTCCCCCCTGCACACGTGACAGACATTGTAAGTCAATGCACATTTTTGCTCTCTTTGCCAAACACACATACAATGTGTTCACCTGCACGCTCATCCATCGACTTGTCACTATAATACAATGCCTGTCCTGCTAACAGGAAGTCGGTGGGTGTGTGTGTGTGTGTGTGTGTGTGTGTGTGTTTGTGTGTGTGTGTGTGGGGTGGGGTGGCAGATAGAAAAACAGCAATCCCCTAAGCTGTAATGAGCACCCCCATCGTTTTTTTTCTTTCCTTGTTTCCCTCGCCTCTTTCCTTCTGATGAATAGGGGGAAGGTAGACAATGGAAGCTATCAAGAAAACATGATGGGAAATCATTATTGTGGTGTCATAAAACTCCCGTTGGCTGAGCTGATGTTTGAGTGGCAGTGGTGAAAGGCAAAACTTCAATCTATGACTGCTTAAAGGAAGATTACACTCTACAACACTTAGACTTTTCAAAAGAGAGAAGAAAATGGCTGTAGGCAATTATAGCACAAAGAAAGAGGAAAATTTTATACTATACTAATACACTAATATTATGTCTCAACTACTGTAACTATTACAGAGGGTGACAAGAAGTAGATATTGAGCTGTCACCTGATTATTTGTTCAATCTCTGCATTTCTCTTTGGTACCCTAATCATAAACCCCAGCCTGACCCTTAATCTAATCCCAAACGCTAGAATGAAATTTCAAGACATTTAGGTTTGTTTCTCCCCGGGACCTTGGACAGATGTTTTATGAGTCCAGGGGGGAGCCTACATATGGAGCAGCCTGTAGCCTTACCATAAATGGAAATAAGCCAAGTTATACTTGTCTCAATTTTAATGAATGGCCAGTGCATGGGTTGCAAGTGAACATCATATAAGTTTCTATCCTATTGGATAGAATTGGAACAAAGTTGACTCAAGAAACACTATAAAAGATGACTTTAAGACCCTTTCTATTGAGAGACTCTCTTTTGACTTCTTGTGATAAGGTTTGTTTATCTCTTATATTGTAAATTACAGTATATTTCACTTTAACCCTATCAGTTTTCTGTGTTTAATTGTGTTCAGAGTCTTTTGTAGAAAATCTTCCACAACAATCTGCACTTGAATGGTCACTATGAAGCTATTTTAGTCTGCAGCTGAGGGGAGAAAGTCTTATGGAAATGTGGCCAGGCCAGCCAAGGCCAACTTGTAATCCAAGGCTGCATTTAGACTGTCAGTAGCCCTGTGTTGTGCTGTGTTTTGGCATTTGAAAAGCCTTCAAATTCACAGATCTGTTACTCAAACTAGACTTCCGGGACTGAATCTCGTTATCTCTTAGGTGTCTGAGGCAACACACAACCAAGATAGCCACTTGTGTTGTTTTAACGCAGGGCTGATTTTGGTCCGAGTGCTCGTTAAGACACTGGTTTCCAACCTTTCTGGGCTTTTGCCCTCTTAAAATTAAGCAATGCTGACGTGGGACCCCTTGTCACAGGTTTAATATGTCAATGAGTTTTGAGGAATTTAAAAAGAAATTACTTACGCTTCTCCAATTTTTTCAATTAAATAGTTTTTTTTTTTTTTTAGATCTATGGTAAAAGTATCCAATTCTCAACAAGAAAAAAACAGAATTATTCAAGATAAGAAAAATGAACCTACTTTTAGTGTTAAAATAATCATTTTTAATTCTTTCCTGTCCTGTTAATCATCTTGTCACCCCTCAAGTTCATCAACATACTACACATATCATATGAGTATGTGAGAGAGATTTAATTCTCAGGAGAGTCTGGATGTAGAAACCAAGTAGTTAAACAACATAGGTCATCCATTGTCAACAGAGATGCAGCCAATGGTAAAATCAATTTAATATTAATTATATATTAATATACATAAATAATATCTAATATAATAGAATATAAAATATGGCAAAATTGTTAAACTTTAATGCTAACAGAACAGACTGATCTGACATGTAACTACTGTGTGATGTGCAACACACACATGTTGATGTAGTCTATTGTTGCTTTGAAGTTTTCTTTGAATTTATTTCATGTGTCCGATACAACCAGATTTCACATTACTTTATGGTAAGCTATTGTACAAGCATTAGAATATTTTAATAACTGACATTACTAAAAACATTGGGCTTTCTTGTCAGGCCCTTCAAATAAAAGAGAAAAAGCCTCTCTCTGTACACTCTTCATTCTGAGAGATCATTAAGAGTCATAACAGACAGTGTTCTCTCTAATTTACTCTTCTTACAGTACATTATTCATGTCAAATGAAGTGATATAAAGTGCTTTCAGAGAGGGTCCTACAAAATAAAAAAACAGGAATACAGTTGGAAGCCAATTGATGACAAAATGAAAATATTTATTGAAGCTACTGATGTGCACAAATCAAAGAAGACTGGCTGTAAAATAAAACGAAGAGTCAACAAATTTTCAGCTCAGTGCTCAGTAGTTATAATTTTTCAAGTTTTCCTTTTTGTTGTTGTCTGCATATATTGTACACATATGAAATGCTTCAAGCTCAGGCATGTTCTGTCCTTGTTGTTGTTTCATTGCCAATTGTAGCTTTATCTGTTTGACGAGAAGAAAAAGACTGAGTCATAAAAGAACTCCTGGAATATACTGATCATCACAGATTGTTAATAACAATGTACAAGATTTCAAGAATGGAATTTTCTATGGAACATTTGCCCCACAGTCTCTAAAACAAAATTATGACTTTGAACAGTGTTTCCGTTAGAAACACAGAGAGTGAGACAAGAAGGTTGTCCATCCAAGCAAAGCATGAGCATGAAGTCTTCCATTCACACTAAGCATCCGAAAGCAAGAACAAATAAAAAACAAGAGGTTAGTTGCAGTAAAATTGACATTTACGTGTCGCTATATGGTTTTGCATGCATACTGTACATTTTTTTGTGTTTCCAAATTCATGAGACCCATGTTAAGTCTTCTATAAAGGAGAGTTCTGTAGGTATTCAGAACACATTTATGCAGACAACTGTACACACACACATGCACACACTTACAGTTACAGATACTACACAAGAATGACCCTCTCAGTCTCAATCCGTCTGATTTCAGCACGAAGTGTCAGTGGGAGGGCTGGAGTTATCCTGGCTTCCAATCAGAACCTCAGCACGCTGCAAAGAGAAAACCCTCAGGTCAAACTCCAACCATGAGGGAGAAAGAGATGTACACAGAGAGGGAGAGAGAGGGTGAGACAGATAGAGAGGATGAAGAAGCATTACTGTGCATCAGCAGTTATTCAACCTTCAGAGTAAAAGGCACAAATGCTTTTGTTCTCAGAACGTGTAAAGTTCAGACTTTTACAGTGTAGGAAGCAGTACTACAGCGATAGCCACAAGATAAAAGAGCAGGCCTCTGAGGGCATATTGGGTTTGTTCAGGGTTCACTCCTGGGGCGGACTGTATTCAAAGATATTTATATCATCTGAATATTGCAAACGTGAGGCTGCCTCTCTCTTCGGCTAATGCAGAAACACTCATGCACGGAGCTAATGGCAGTAGGACTTCCAAAAAAAGACAGTAAGGCAACAACAGCTTACAAAATGCCAGTGCAAACAAGTGGAACCAAGGGGGGACTCACATTATAGTTTTTCGAGCATAGATAGGAGGATGTTTTTCAAATTCTGTGCTGCTGCGCTGCAACCTCACATCGGGGGATAGCTAATGGGAGAGTCAAGCCGTACTGTTGTGTTCCTGCTTGATAACTAGGCCAACCCAGCCAAACCATGATAGTCTCCAACCCCTGTGCCGGAGACTAGAAAGGAGTTAAATCTTTTCTGCAATAAGCTCCCAATACTTCTGTAGCTTCTAACTGAATTTCTGTGGTTTGGAGTTGAGTTTCACTCCTGCATTCCTGTTTGGTCTTTCAGATATCAGGCTTATTTTACTGTTTGCTGATTACTTTCATCCTTATCGCAGATGTGATAACATTGCTGCTGCTGCTATAGCAATGCAATGCATTAATCACCAAGTTAGTGGTGCTCTTCAATAAAAATTGCTTTACACAACAAATTATGGAAATATTTAGCACTATTTGGTCAGCGGATCAGTTTCATTGCAGGGAGGAATAGTACAAGTGTAAACAGTCAGAGTGACATGTTAGATTAAAAGCTGCAGAGGACTTATACTTATGCAAACCAGCTCACCTCTAACACATAGTCAGGGTACACAACTTTTCACTTTGCTTGCTATGCTGTGGGAAGATTCTGGCACCATGCCAGCATGGCTTGAGTGGCCGTGGTTGCTCATGGTATATCTCAGTGCGATTAACGGGATGTAAAGTGGGCCTGATTGTTGGATTGTCTGTTTCAGAAAGTTGCAAAAACTGTTGGGCACAGGCCCTCTCCCACTTCCACTTTCTGGGGGGGTTTAGACACTGTTAAGTAATTGGAGAAGCCCTTTGTTTGAAGCACATCCAGGCATTTATAATGTGTTTCCTCTAATGGCCTCTACACCACCTTAACTGATACCAACTAAACCACCTCAACTCCACAACACCTCAACTGATACCTTTCAATCCAAGGGAGCCATTGTTCTTTTCCATCTTACTTCTAAGGGTGAGCCCAGTCACCCTGTGAAGAAAACTAATTTTGGCCTCTTGTATCTCTAATCCCATTCTTTCAGTCATTAACCAAAGCTCATGACCACAGCTGAGGGTTGGAATGAAGACTGACTGGTAAAATAAGAACTTTGCCTTTGGGCTCAGACTCCACCACATCACCCAAATTCTGATTTTCTGGCTCCTGGAACTGAGACACTTAATGACCATTAACATAAACCCCTGTTTTTTTATTTTCTCTCATCCACTTATAGACTTGTTAAGAATAATTAAAAATTTTCCCCCAACATTGTAATACTGTAATTCCATTGCATCTGGATTGACAAATGTGCTATATAAATACATGTATATGTGACTTGCGCATTCATACTTTAGTTCCTGCAATCACAGCTAAAGGTGTGGTTGTCCACATTTGGCCAAATGCTAAGTCACGGCACTTTCAAATGAAGAAACTGAATAAAATTAACTCTGAAATGCTTTCTGAAAACTCCCACGTGTTCTTCGACTGTTTCAAGATGTATAAATGATATGCTAAGACACTGTAAATACAAGATCTTGTTCATGAAATTCACAGCCTCAGTATCAAAACCCAAGAACACAACCTCAAAAATGTTGTCTAAGGACTTCTTTTTTTCTACTTTTCACTTCTTGACTTCAACATTTTTGCAGTTATTTTGAATCCTGCAACAGTACAGTACTGAACCTTCATTTCTACAGAAAAAACCAGAACAGAACAGAACAGTGAATGATCAGGGACATCTCAGGGACACCTATCTGTATGACAGACCAAACACCAGTCTCCATTCGAAATAAAAAAAGGTAACTGAAGAGGATAATGTGTCCTAGAGCAGTAAAGAAACAACAATGATCTAAAGAGTTCAAAGGGAGCTTTACTGAAACTTTTAGGTGGCTTTACAAAGGCCATCTCTATGTTGAGATGGCCTGTGTACGGCTGTCTAAGGCTGGTGTATCTGTGATCCCATGCAATATCACTGGACACAATGCACTGATTATTGAATATTTCAGCAATTTTACAGCACTATTTTCCAAATCATAACTTCTACATCAATACAGAAAGACTCAAAGTGTAACAAAACTGAGAAATAGAAGACTCCTATTTCTTTTTCTTTCAACTAGCTTTGAATTTAATGTAAAGATCAACTGATCCACCAGTGCTGGCTAAAGTTGATTGCACCCAAAACTACTGATGTCATCTCAGCTTAAAAAGTACACAAACATTTTATCTCTGTTTCCTCCCAGTCAGTACTGAGGAAATAGTTCACTGAACAGTTTTTTTTAGCCACTTTAGAGATGCTTATGGAGGCAGTTTGCAGCTTCAAAGGTTGACTTATATCTCAAGGGCAACCATAATTCCAAGCAGACACACTTGCACACATGGAGAAACACACAAACACACACATTGTTCACACACACACACACACACACACACACACACACACACACACACACACACACACACACACACACACACACACACACACACACACACACACACACACAGTCCAGAGTACTATGATGAAACTCTGAAAGGGTTCCCTTTGCCAGATGCATCCTGTTGTTATTGTTTCTCTGCACCTCACTCGCTCATCTCACTTTTCCCCGAGCCTGGGTTGTGGGGCATCAAACCAAGGACATTACAAGTGAGAAAAAAAGCAGCAAAGACAAAAAGGAATAGAAAAATATCAAAACCCCATTGGGTGTGAAGGTAAGGCTGCGATAGAGCTGAGGAAAAAGGGCAGGGAGGTGAGAAGTGGAATAAAGGACCAGAGAGAAGGAGGAGGACGAAGGGAGCTGAAAAGTGTAACGTACGTGAGGGAGAAGTTACATCTTGCAGGTGACAGAGAGACAGGAAAATGCTGAGATGAAGGGAAGAAGTTCCTCTGAGGGCAGCATTTTTGGCTCGGAAGAATTTGTGGGAATTGAGAAACAGCAGGAGAGAGTAATCGAAATAAAGTGGAAGATGGATATTTGATAGTCCACTAAACTCTGTCCACCTTAGTCACTGTTGCCTTGGTGTTGTAGGAAGGTATATATGCAGTCTACAATGTTAGCAGTGGCAGATTTCCTAATTACATTTCTTCAGGCATCTCAATTGACAACTATCACTGTCAGATTTTATCAAACTAGCTAATTAAGCAAACTTTTATCTAACAATGGTTTAAAACACTGTCTCTGGCCAACTTTTTACTGCTTTCAGCTGAGTCTTTTTAAAACAGGAATCTTGTAAAAGGATTCTTACATATTCATTTGATGGAGACATACAGTGCCTTCAAAAATTACTGAGACCCCTTTCACTTTATTTTGGTGTATGTAGTTTAATTTTAATTGCATAAAATTTCTGTTTTTGCCCATCAATCTACACTCAATAGCCCATAACGACAAAATTGACACCTTTTTAGAAATGTTTCCAAATTTATTAAAAATCAAAAACTGAAATCTCTTATTAAAGTGCTCAGACCCTTGATGCGTGCACTCTGGAGCAGGTTTTCTTCTAGGACATGTTTTTGGCAGATTTCCTATTGACCCCAATTCTGACCAGTCTCCCTGTCGATGCCGCTGAGAAGCACCCCATAACATGATGCTGTCACCACCATGCGTGACTTTAGGGATGGTATTAGCCAGGTGATGAGCAGTGCCTGGTATTCGCCAGACATAGTGTTTGGAGTTCCACCCAAAGCGTTAAATTTTTGTCTCATTAGACCAGGGAATCTTCCTCCTCATCGTTCAGAGTCCATCATATTCTGTTTGGCAAGCTCCAAGCAGGCTGTCATAAAAACCTGAACGATGGGGAGTGCTGCTGAGATTGTTGTCCTTCCAGCAGGTTCTCCCATCTCTGCAGGGGACTTCTGAAACTCTGTTAGAGTAACTGTGGGTTCTCAGTCACCTCTCTGACCAAGACCCTCCTTGCCTGCTTACTCAGTTTGGCTGGATGGCCAACTCTAAGAAGAGTTCTGATGGTTCCAAACGTTTTCCATTTCACATTATTATTATTATGTTATTCAAAACTTTAGAAATGGTTTTACACCCTTACCCTGATCTATGCCTCGCCATAATTTTATCACAGAGGTCTACAGAGAGTTCCTTGGTCCTGACCGTTTTGAGTTTACAAGCCACATTCTTCTGACTGATATTGACTTACTAATAGATATTCCACTATTACCAGTTTGTAGAAGTTATGTATGTTATGTTTTATATATGTTTTGTGTATATCCTGGTCTTCTTACGTTAGCACAAACGCACAATCAAAAGTTCTTTGTGCTTACAGCTAAGGTATAGTTAGACAATCACTGTTTGGGGGAGGATTTTTAGCAAACTGTTACTTGTTGCAGTGTGTCATTTGGACGCTTGCAAGTTGTGTTGAAAATTCAAAGATTAATGCAATTACTACTTCCGCCTCAAACATTATGGTTCCTGACCTGAGCGGCATTGTTGTGTAATTGTCCTAAATGCTCTTGAACTTTAGTCTTTCATTTCACAGGACGGGATGCAGACCATCAGAACATAATCTCTATTGCCTGTGTTTTCCACAGGCAGTACCCTACATTACTCAACCATGTCAAGTGGTGGATGGAGTAAATCTCAGATGGCCACTTCATGGAGAAATGTTGTACCTGACCTCTGAATGTGGAAGTCAAGTTTTCTCCTCCTGGCCCTCCAAGTGGTGCGTGAAGGGTTGGGGTCAGAGGTCGCAGCTAAGCTCTCACGCTGGCAGAAGAAATGAGGTTGTGATTGATGTGGGAATGCAGAGGGGTCAAGCCCTACCCTCTCCATCATGAGCTTAGACTGAAAGTGTGATGCAATATAATGTACACAAACATAATGCATCCACACATGTAACACCTCCACACGAATACATTTTCTTTCTCCGAGGTAAGTACATTGGAGTTAAAGGAGGTCACCACCATTCCCCTCACACACCTTCCCCCCCAAGTGTCCATCAATCTTCCTGTCTGCAAATGACACTAATCAACTCTGACAGCTAAAACTCACCGCTCTCTCTTCCCTTTCTGTCTCAGCATTCTTCCATCTTACTTAACCTCCAAACTCACTTTCTGTCTATTAATCTGCCTCTCTTCCTCCTGTCCTTGTTCCTCCTCAACAGCCATAAGGTCTCAGTGAGTGACATTGAAGAGATTATTGTATTTTTATCTCACCGTTTCACAACAGTGACTCAATTAAAACTGAATTATGAGCTGGCTAACAATTAAAGATCTGATACAATAGCTTTCATGTGGTGGTTTTATGCACACTAATATGTTAGCCCCCCTCTGTTTCATTATTCTCAACCTCTCGTTTCATTTTTTTGCTGTGGGCAAGGGAGCCAGTGGGAGTCAAAATCTAAGTGATGATCCAAATTGATGTCAAATTGCCAAATACTGCTTAGATATGAACGCTAAGATAAGCTACAGTAGTGTATAATGCAAATATTTCAGATCAGCCACAGCAGCAGCTGCAGAGGAAATTACAGCAAACAGTTGAAAAATATTAGTATATTTGATTCTGTAACCGAGATGTTGTCAAGTCTTTTGAAGTCTTACAAAAACTACTTCACCTTTTTCTCTCTCATTCCTCTTTCACCTTCTTTTCCTCCTTTCTCCACCCTTCCTACTTTGAATTTTTTTTTAGATTGCCTTTGATAACTGCTCGTTAGGAATTACAGCCCTGGTGGCATTATTGTAATGGGTTAATACCCATGTAGACCCTGACCCCAGAGGCCTTAATGGAATCAGGAAGAGGTTCAGCAGAGGTGACGGGACTCAAAAGCAGCCCTGACACCACTTATGGAAGCCTACACAGCAGGACAAGTGCATGTACAATTAATACCAATTTTCATTTGCGGACCCTCAGTTCACTCAGCCAATAATACTTCATTGAAAAACACAATTTGTATGAAGCTTCCTGCATATGAAGAGCAGGAAGAAAATTAATGAATTTAAATCTTTTTTCTTATTTATCTTTTCCCTTCCTTCCATTGCTACCACTGCCTCTCCCCTCGCTCTGCCAAGCTTCAGAACTCTTCTTTAAGTCAATCTGTAATGACAAATTTATTTTTCTTATGCCAGTCAATGTAAATGTGCACAAAAGCTTATTTGCATGTATTTGTACATGCGCGTGCCATACATGTACGTGCACACACAAATACAACAAGATAGGACTTCTCTGACTTTCAATCCCCTTTTTCTCCTCCTTCACTTCCCTCTGTGTAATAAAAATGTTAATTGAAACAAAGTCTGCCAAGAGATATGTGATTACGTGTGTGTATGAGTGTGAATGACAGTGTGAACTCTGTGTGTGCTTTCGGATTTAAGAGCATTTCCCACCGTTCTCCCACACATACTTGCGTCTATCTGCGGATAATTCACGTTGTCTGTGTGTATGTGTGTGTGTGTTTGTGTGTGACTGTCACAGCTCTCTTTGATGCTGTCGAGAGAGCTCACGCTCGGCAAAGGAAAGTCATTAATTTTTATCTGCTCTGACGATTCAACCATAACTTCACAAATAAAAGAGCCCATGCTAACCTACACACGTGCAACTCATGCAAAGACACACAGACAGATGATACCACACGCACACTCATACACATGCAGAGGCCTTCCAAAGACAGGTTCACAATTCAGACCCATCTCACAAGAGGTTGTAACATTTTATACAATGGGTCCACATACTGTATGGGGAATTGCTGGGGGTTCTCCTCCTGTACTCCCACTTTATACATTTAAACTGGCTTCACAACCAAAAATGAACATGAAGATGGTATGTAAAGCCATCACCTGTATGAAGTTGAAAAACAAATGTGTGACATTTATTTTTAAGTAAAAAGCTGGATTAAAACCTTTTAAAAAGTCAATAACACAAAATTCAGTGTGAAAAGCAAATCTGAAAATTACCATTAGGGTTGGGCTCAGATAGCCAACATCATTTTGGATCCAGTTTGCGGCCAGCAACACCCGATTGTTAAGCTCAGATGCTCACAATTATTTAATCACTTAACATTTTATCTCTCCTGACTCCTTTTTACTAGCAAAGAAAAATGGAAAACACAGGTAGTAGGCTTTTTAGGAAGCTCAACGGGAACCAAAAGAGTAGCGGCTCTTCTCAATAGAAATGATCAGCTGATCACCTAATGGCAACTTTTTATCATATCAACATTTGGAAATACTTTTTATTTTTATGTTTCACTTATTTTCCAGCTAATTTCCCAGAAACTTACCTCATAATTCCCAAATAATTTGCTGGTATTTAGCTAAAGGCCTACGCAATTTGGTATTGATTGTAAGGGAGATGTAAAAGTTGTTAGTTGCTACAGTTAATAAGTACTATCTTGTTATATTTGTGTGTATATAAAACAAGACTAGGTCAAAACTTTGTATGTGGCTGGACCACACTTTATCTATTTGCTTCTCTCCTACTGTCTGTGCTCACATATACAGTATTGGAATACAGCCGAATCCCAATAAAGCTGTTCTCATCTAAATGTTTTTCTGTTTCTGCTGTCAGAGAACAGCACAAGTATGAAATAGTGACTGAAACGTGGTCCATTAAGACTAAATGTTAACCAGCAGTCACTTCCAAGCCATTTCCACACTGCTGCTTTTCTGCACCGCTAAAATCCTGATTTTATAGCTGCGATGTCATCTGACAAAATCACCACACACGTAAGTTAAAGACAACAGCTGTGCTGTGATTTCGGCTGTATTTACTTGTAAAATTATCACTCAGAGAGAAAGTCGGAAGCTAATTCCCGTCTGTGCCAGTTGCCGTGTGGTCAATTGAATGAGACACATGGAGAGGTGTGCCTGCAGAGGGAAAGGCTGACCTCGCTTGACTGGCAATACTGGTGACTGTCTTCTACGGAAAGTTGCAAAAAGTCACTTAATTAAAATTAACTTAATTAAAATAATTTTTTTTTTTTTTTAATGACATTTATGCTTTATATTGGTTGAATCACATGCTTACCTGCACTTTTCAGTTGCATTGGAAATTCCTTAGTTTTGTGTTTCAAACCGATGATGATCAACAAAAAAACACAATCCATGCTACAAAATTTCTCAGACAAATTATTAAAATGATTACACCTATATTTTTATTTATTTCCACAGTAAAATAGAGTGACTTATTGTGGTATACTTTCTATCAAATGGAGAATGGAGAATGGAGAATTTTTGTCAGTCTTTCTAGGAAACACTGATGGATACTGGCATCTGTCTATGAACTATTTTTTCATTTACTACATCATTTCCTCATTTTTTTCCGGGTACTTTGTATTTTATGAATTGTAATTTACAGCTGAATACCAGCTAAGTTTTAGGAAATTATGAGGTTTCCAGGAAATTAGCTGGAAAACATGGGACTCCTAAAATAAAGCATTTTAATCAGATCATCTTCATTAGCCACATGTTGAGCATGTGTCGTTAAGCTATGCCACACATCCATTGCCGATAAATGGGGTCTGAAAATCTCTTCAACAGTCAGATGCACGTGAAGAAAGAGACAGAATTTGACTTTGCGTTGTATCTGAGGGCATCATTACATTGTTTACATTTGTTTACAGATTCTTGCTACAGTAGCTGAAAACACAGTAATCACTCAGTTTTCCATTGGTCTGCATTCTGCATAACAACATCAAGGAAGTAACAACATGAAAGAAATGAAACAGATTAAATGTCCCCAACAAAAGCCACCAAAGATGATGGACTTTATCCCCTGGATGTATGACAAGTCTTGCAATTACCCAGAGATGCAATAACACTATACACTGAGATATAACAGCTACCAACTATTTGAGTTTACCAAACGTTGGCTATGGATGGAGAGTGGGATGGACAACATATAAAGTAACCAGGATTAAATAGACTGACTTCTTTCATCTTTACTCTTTACCTTCTAACGGCAGGGGAGGTTACAGCTTCACATCTCTCCATCCTTCAAAAACCAGGAGGAAAAATCTGGCCTGCCTTTAGGTGGAGAATTTTTAAAGTTCAAATTCAGAGAAATCGCTGTCTTTCTTTTGTATCTTTTCAGATGTACAGTCAAGAGGTGTTTTACATGTTCAGTGCTGATAAAAATGAGTGATGGGATGATTTCAAAGGTAAAGGGAGGCTCGCAGCCCTTTAAAACTCTTTTTAAAAGTCCCTCCCCCTATCTCTCTGATCGAAGGGGAGATGAAAGCAGTAGCCTAATGCTTGCTAAGTGACATTTCTCCATCTCTCATCTCTGTGCCTCATGCAGAGAGACAAGGCAATAAAAAACACGGAGTTAGCATCAAGGATTTTCACTAACTCCCCTCTTCTACCTTGTATGTTTTAGTCCCCTTTTCTCTCTCTCTCTCTCTTACTGTCTCTCTTGTGCTCTCTGTCTTCACTTTTGACATTTGACTCTATGCAAACCCTCCTATTCCTCCTATTCTGTTACTTCTCCTAAATCAGATTTTTTGGGGGTAAACACTAGAAGAATGCCAGGTAATTTGTAAAGCATTTGTTTACACCGCCTGCTTATCTTCTTTGTTTCATCATTCTGTAACCTTGAGATAAAGATGAGAATGACACTGGATGCTGTTGCTGTTCAATTAATCACATGAGTGCACTCTCATACACATACAAAGACGCACCCACGTTTGCATCCATGCGTGTGTACGTGCACGTGCACAAAGACACGATCCTGACATGAAATCTCAGAGGGTCATTTTGTTTTGCATTAACAGATTATGATACACCATCCCTGCGTATCTTGCAGTCTCCTGATGAAATGTTTGTTCATGAACTTGACCATAAATGCACATTCACAGGTATGCACAAACACATATACATACAGACACACGCACACATACACGTACATAAACACACAACCCTACACACTTTTTCTACTCCTCATCACCATCTGCGTCACATATCACAGCCCTGCCACCTAATCACCAGGAGTCAGCTCCCACAGGGGAAATAATTATTTTGTCAGCTCTCTGTCACTGTAACAGATCTACCAACAACAAAACACTGGAATACTAACCAGGACTCATCAGATTGCGTGTATTTTAATGACAGCTAGAGTAATTTGTATTCATGTTAACAGTGCTTTGCACTGATGCAAGGGCTGATTTAATAATCTTGCGCAGGTTTCAGTGATAGTTTTCGAGGGGAAAAGTTGGCCGTAGCGGTGAAATAAATGTGTTCTGGGTAATTGCTAGGAGAGAGCAGAGGTATTATGTGTTGATTGAGCTAGCCATGGCATGCTGACTCTGGGCCTCTCAACTTCCACCCACTCTCCCATTAAAACAGCACTCAATCACTTTCACTCAACAAGTGAACTCTACCTGAAGCTAATTTGACTATCTCAGGTCGCTTTCTTATTACACCGCAGGATTTCCTCTCTCCCTCTCTACCTTAAACCCTGTCAGCTTTTTTAAATTCTGTAGACTTTTTTTTTAAATTTTTGTCAATTACAGTGTGAATGTGTGTGTGTGTGTTTGTGTTTGCATGTGGGAGGTGACACTGAGTATGGGGAGGAGGCGATGTACAAAAATATAAACCATAGACAACTGAGGGTTGTCAGGGATTTGGGAAAATACTGTTACATTGCTCCCACACAGGTGAAACTGGCTCCATTTTTAACAGTGTTAAAATTGTTCATCGACATATTTGTTATCAGGCTGACACTGGTACCCAGCAATGATGTCAGAATTTCAATGTGTCATTCTGAGTTTTTACTGTCAACAAACACCTCATTAAACATTCACTTAAATCTGCATTGTTTACATCAGCTCAGGGTCTTCTTTCTCTCTTCTTCTATTGAAGCATTACGGTGCATTAACCCCTTTTACAGTGAGGAGATATGTGTATCACGACATCCCTGCGCCATTGGCATGCGTGTCCTCATGCCTGTGCTGATAGAACATGAAATACAAAAAAAAAAAAATCTCTTATTGCAGGTTTAAGTGGGTTGATTGATGGCTGACCAAAACCAATCGACTCTCTTGACTCTGACGGAGGTGGACCTATATGTTTTGAGAGATGTAATTTCACATTGACGTGTATCTGCCAAGTTGCAAAATGTTAAGACTGAACATATCAACACAATGTTCATTGGTTCACAGCGTTCTCTGTTGAAGTGAACTGAGCTGAAGTTTTCAGTTCAGCGGTGTTCTTCATTAGTTTCTAAGAGCAGGGTAGAGCATCAGCACAACAACAGAACAATTTTGCACTACATCTGAAGTTGGGTCACCAAACCTACACACCACAACAGTCATGCTCTAACTCTTTTCGCTCCTTATAGTGACTGAAATACCCACAGATGAACAGTGAAAACACTACAGAACAAAATGAAAAACTCAGTAATGGTGGTAACATTGCAGAGAGATGTACTGTTTGTACCAACACTGATGTTGACGAACATGTTGCCTCAGTAGGCTGGCCCCAGGTAGGCTAGCCCCTACCTGGGGCTATTAACAGTAACCATCCACAACAATGTGTCTTCATCAGATATAATGTATATGCAATGTAACGTATACATTTATGTTTCTTAACATGTATACATAAGTTATTGAATTATTTGGTATTTTTTTCTTAAACTCTGCTATTCTCACATTTTCTTTCCCTCCTTTCCACTCCATCTTTTTTATCTTCCTCTTCTTCTTTTTTTCTCCATCTCTCTTTCTGTCTCACTACTCCTCCCTCCTTTTTGAAATAATTAATCAGCAGGCTCATATCCAAGAATATTACTACCATGTACAATATGCTTCGGCTCACATAACTTTATGTCCAACAGGGACCAAATGAGCGAATGGAGTGAACTTAGTGAACAATTTGTCCTTTTGGCGCAGCACGTATAATCTTTATTAGATTGAGCCGTAACTTGGGTTTGGCACCAATTAGGCCCTGGAAGGAGGAACTACCGCAGAGGTTAATAACTGCAGTGTGTCTGCGTGTAGCTCTGTTATGATAGAAAGGTTAGCTGTATTAGTGACGGTGGCGGTCGGCCAAGCTAGAGAGAGAGCGGTGGGGTGAAAGGATCCACACTGGAGACTCAGGGTGTGAAAATATTCTCTTCTCGCTGAGGCAAATCACTGTTGGTGTCTGACTTATGTTCTGTTCATGACATGTTGGCCTGCAACACTAACGGAGCAGGCTATGTGGCAGGTTCAGAGAGAAACTAGGGATGATTGAACAAAAGTTGTTTTTAGAATCCTGTTTTTTTGACATGGAACATGATGCCTCTAAAGATGGATAACAACTTTTTGTGCTAAGTTTTTTCTGGAGAGGCTTTGCTGGTAGAAACAGGTGTACACAGTGTTGCAATAATGAAGGTTTAAGAGGTAAAAGCAGAAATAATTAAAAAAATTAGATGTAAACCAACAACATTATGAAAAAGTTAATATAAAGTTATCCAAGCTGAGGCAAAAATACATGACAGACTTTCGGAAATCTGGGCAAACAATAAAGACCCAAGTTACTTCTTCTTCATTGGCTGTGTCAATAACTACAACTTCAGGTTAGTTCAAGTTCTATATACAGTATAAATTTAATCAGAAATGAAACACAATACTCCACATTGTTCTGAAAAAGAACAACGTGTGTAAATAATAATAATAATTTAAGCTTTTTCTCTTTGCGTAATATTTACTTTGCATAAATCCTTGTGGATCTTAGTGTTCCTCGTGGTGTCTATATTCTTCTTGTTTCTCACAAGAGAGTGATTCGAATAGTTTGCAGAGCCCTTTCACAGCCTCTGTGCTTTGCACGATGCATGATGGACGACTGTCTTTGCAGATACAGTGTGCATACAGCACAAGAGGTGAAATCATGCACCAGTCTTACTTCATGTAACCACAAATAACTGACAAATGTTACAGAAGCGTTAAGATGGCTTTATACAAAAACACGTAACAATGAAAAATAAACGAAATAATACAAAAATTGGTCGGTGTTAAATTCAAGATAAGAGCACTGCTGATGAGATTACAATTTTCCACCTCTCAGTTGTAGCCAGAGCTGTTGCATATTCTCCTCAGTGTGTCTGTCAGTTGTTTTACAAAATTCCTTCATTTATCAGTACAGGTATTCTAGCAAGGAAAAGTAATTTCTATGTGAGCCAGTCTTCATATATCTGTTGGGCGCTTTGACCCTGTAATTGGAACTGTCCCAATGTAATGTATTGTCATCCTATACTTGTGCGCTTTTATAAAATAAGCAGCAAATTCCCTGTTAACATGATGAAATAGAGTAGAGTGGGGTTTTAATTTATCATTAGTTTTAGCACCAATATGTTAATAAAGCTCCAATGGAAAAGTAAGTTTTCTAATCCATCACTGATGAAGTCTGTGAGAGAGCAGAAAACACTCTTCTTCCTGCATATTATATTCTTTCATTCCAAAAATCAAACTAGTTATGTGGCTCTTTCCATGTCATGTCTGAATAAAGCAGTATTAATGCCACAGACTTCTATGTCAGAATGACAACAAGCGTCTACAGCCATGCTAGCGGCGAGGTGACGTTGTACTTAATGTCGCGTTCATGTCAAGTGGGATAGATGGTGGAGATGGGAAAGATTCCCATGTTTACAGCTTGCAAGTGTTCCAGTCATAAAGACAGTCGTATGATCACAGAGTTGGCTGTATGAGGATTCAAATATTATGCACTGGCAGTATAACACCGTATCCATTAAATGTGGGTTTAATTACACTGAATGACAGGCTTTGGCTGATGTGAGGCATTCATATGTGTTTGGTTTTCAGGCACTTCCATATTAAGTCGGATATACCTGTACCTGAGCTTTGAGAAAAATCAGAGCTTCCCATTAATAAATAACCATGACTTGGACGTTGATATGAACACTATTTATACGTTGGAATCTCATCATTATGATAACTCCAATATGGCATGAACATGGCGTCAAGCACAGTAGTTCTTCGAGGTATATGCTAATGTAAGCATGCTTACATGCTGATAACTAGCAGGTATTCATTTAATTATGAACTAAACACAAAGTACAGCTGATGTTGGTGGGAATGTCATCAGCTTTGCTGGTTTTTGGTCATAAACCAAAGTGTTGGACAAATAAAAAAACTGACCCGATGATGGTGCTAGAGGAAAAGTTAGGAGAGACAGTTATTAGGATAAATTCCCATCATCCAATAGTTGTTGAGATGTTTTAGACAAAGTGTTTTTTTTTTTTTTTTTTTTTTTTTTGTAGTCTTTTGGACTGAAATGGTGGCTCAACCAATCACCAAGGTATTTCTATTGCCATCCAAAGAGCTGTGCTATCAGCGTGGCTAAAAAAACATAACTTTATAACTTTAACACATAAATTATGCTAGCAAACCTGCATATTCTGAGAAGGGCTTAATATTCAGGTAAAATTTGCTAAGGGAGAGACACAAAGAAGTCTAAGTTAAAGGCAAATCTCTTTCTTACAATTGGTAGGTGGATAACAAAACAAGTAATCTTCAGGAACATGTCACACTGCTATTAAGAGTATCAGCACGATTCAAAGGAACATATTCATACCAGACTAGTAAAAAAAAAGGTGGACTACAAAGGTGAAGACTCAGGTCTCCGAGGAGTGTGGAGAGCTCGTATTTACATAGATATCAATAATGAAGACTTAGGATGTAGTTAAAGCCTATAGACAAATCTTCACTAAGTCAGTTCAATTTAATTAACAGTCACTGTGTTACATCCCCTCGAGATGTTTTAGCTGCGTTGGTGTGTAAATTAACAGAGCGTGAAGATGCACAGAACAAACATGACACAAACTCATAAAACATCTCCATCAATGCACTCTAATGCTGCGACAAAAAGCAGACAAGCATACAGCGAACACAAACATGCAAGCACACACTCTTCTTTAGTTCATAAACCCTTTGCCAGAGTCACGGTGAGACAAGACTTAAATTCTGTGAGATGTGAAGACATGCACCGTGACTGTCAGTCTCGGTTGCCAATAGACACCTGGTAACAGTGGCAGAGACATGTACCTGCCACTGCTGAGGCTATTTGAAGTTGGAGCATTATTGCCAAAGATGAGAACAAAGGCAAGCTGCCGGGATGGCTCTATCTCTTTGTCTGCCTTTTTCTGTCTCTGTCTCTCTCTCTCTCTCTCTCTCTCAGATACACACATACAGACCAAAGACGCACGTACATCCTCTGAAAAGAATTAAAAAAGGGAAGACAAACGATAAAAGTGAGAGACATAGAGACAGAGGAAGAGAGAGAGAGAAGCCGATGCCTCTAGTAATTCTGTTGACAATGTCTTTCTTCATCTGCTTGGCTCTTTGCGTATTATTTTAGTCCGACTTGAATAAATATCTTCTTTAGCCTGCCACAAAAAGTGAAAGGAAGTGGGTGATGGGATCTTTAATCCCTCTTTTCCTCCATCTATTCTGTCTATCATTTCTCTTATTCCCTGGCTGGCTTCTAACTCCTTTAATTGGGCATCTCTCGTACGTAAGAGCCCATTGAAATCTACCCCTTTCTTTCTGTCTCCTGCACCCTCTCTCCCTTCCACCCGCGCATCATTTACAGCATATTGCCTTATTACTGGTGTTGCCATGGTGGTGGACTTTAGAAATACTGTATGGTTCACCAGTAACTCATAGTATGTATGTGCCCTTATGTATACATACGTAGTTGTGATGACAACTGCATAAAGATCTCTGCTTTCATCATCTAACAATAACTCCTATGACTTTGATTATTTTTAAAAAACTGCAATAATCAATATTTTTACATTAACTATGGGTCAAGTGACTGTGCTTCTTCTGAAGCACCAAATCCAAACAGAATAATCACCTGGCTCTGGACTTACCCTCAGCTCTGTTTAGCCCTTTAACGTCAGTGTGTGACTGATATTGACAAAACGTGCAGGTTTTTTACTGAAGCCTGAGCATAAGTGCATATAGTGTTGAGGCCGTTCCGTGTGTTACCACCCTCCCCTTGGTGCTGTTAAACATATTCTACAAAACAGTAAAAACTGCACATCATTTATTACAATATTAAAAAACCAGACTGGTGAGAATTATCACCCAACTAAGCAGCCTCCCTTGAATTTACGGAGCTTTAAATCGAGTTTCAGTTCACTGTTTAGCTGTCCAGCATGCAACTTTACTGTTTTAGTTTGCTCTCACTGCTGTCATAGCATCATTTTCAGCTGCACAGGGCAGCTGATTTCAGCGAAAAAGCTGTAAAACCCACTGTGCATTACCTGCTCAGCACCAAACAGCAGACAGTCCCAGTTAGTGACGAGCTCGTGAACCTAGTGGAACATTTAGCTGCTAAAAAGCTATATATTTTCTGCAGGAGTTGGTACAGACCAAAAACCGAGCTAAATCAGAGTGAATGTTGGACTTAGGTAGCCAGCAACTCCACTCCAAATGAATGATAATGTTGCTATGTAACAGTTGGATGTGTAAATGTTTATTATTTGCTAACAAGTTCGCCATATCATCCTAAAAGGCGATAATACACGTATGTCAGCTTTGTGTTCGCAACTTGTTCCCGGCCAAAAAGTCAGTTATTGCAGGCTGAACTTAAATTATTTTGTCAAACTAAAATGAAGTGGCACTAAATTCTTTTAATAAAAAGTATTTCAGTACTTCTCCACCTCTGGGGTTGTTCCTATCTTGTGACGCATTTTTAAGAAGACACATCTGTCTTGTCGAGTTAGTGCGCCACCCCTGTTGCTGCCAGTAACAACCTCTCCCCTCCTACGGTGCACCTCTGGGGAACTCTTGTCTGTTCGGATTGGCCTGATGAGAGACTAGGTCAGTATCTCAGGTATTTGAAAATCACACACACATACAGACAATGGCCTGGAGGGAGGAAGACACTGAGGAGGTCAAGTGTTGTGGGAAGGGATGTAAGGAGGTCTGACAGTAGAAAGACAAAGAAGAAAGACTAATAAAAAGCATTTAGAAAGATACCCAGTGATAGAAAAGGTAGGGGAGATATTGTGGGATGAAATGAGTGGTTGGAGATGCATGTGTGGTTCAGTGTTTATGCTGCATCCATCCATCTCTCTCCCACTGTCTCTCTTCCACCTCTGCCATCCAACTCCAGACTGTCCCCAATGTGGACGTCTACCATAATGAAAAAGGATGTCTTGTGTGTGTGTGTGCAGGCGCGTGCGTATGTGTGTTTGCTCGGCTGCTCGCGCACACGCATGTGTGTGACGTGTGTGGTAATGAATAAGGATGTGCTGTGTGTGGAGCTGGTCGTTAATCACTGGCAGTGCTGGCAGCTAACAGATAAGCAGATTGATCCAAGGCCACCGAGGGAACGCTGCCTGGCACTGGCCCATTCATCACACACACACACACACACACACACACACACACACACACACACACACACACACACACACACACACACACACACACACACACACACGTACTGTACACATGTACACATATACAAAGACTATGAAAAGGCTGGCCCAAGCATTTGAGCTCAGGATCATCTCTGACCATTCATGTTAACATCTGTGAGGGTTACTAGAGTACACAGTGAACTAAGAAGAAAGAACAGAGAGAGAAAGACACACTGGGGCAGCACACATCTGCAACTGCTCCATGACTGCTCACCTGTAAATCCCAACCTGGCATTTGTTACTGTCTCAAAACACGCACACACAAACACATACAAACACAGGCTTACATACACACATGGCGAGAGATAAGGGTCTATGCTTTGGTCATCCAGAAATCCCACAGGGGAGACAGAGTCTTTGGAGCTGGGGGAGGGAAGGGAGATGGGATGAATGGACAGATAGCTGGCAGGAGAGAAGAAAGGATGACAGGATGACAAAACAGAGTTAAGGACACGCTCCAGTACTACGTGACAGCTCGGCCGACTCGCCAGGGAGTGAGGGAGCTGAGAGGAAGATGGAAGGGAAACAGGGAGAAGAAAGCCGAAGGAAGCGAGAGGTCAAACATCTGTGGTTTCTCTTTTCTATGGCTTCCATCACATGGTCAGTGGTGGGAGGAGTGACACTGAGAATCAGGCATGTAGAAAAGAGTGGACCAGGCAGAACTCACTTTACATACCAATTTATTTACAAGATAAAGTTACTAGTACACTGTTCTAAGCTGACTGAAATCTATAAATCTGTACCAGATTTAGCCACTTGCGGGCAGAAGCACAAACTATAGCCTCAACCTGGATGTGATGTTTTTTTCAGGGGGGGGGTTTCCCCCACTCTGGTCTATATATCCGTGCTTTTGCTGAATTATTTTGATCCCCGATGGGGACCAAACTCTTTTCTCTAGCTCAGCTACTGATGCTGCTGCTCTAGCTGCTGTCCCCCTCCCTCGTGTTCCTCTGTCTCTCGTGATTCGTCCTCCTCTTTTGCCACCACTGTATCTTCCCTGTCTCTGACTGGGCAGATTGGGTGTCAGGATGTTGCTGGTTGTGTAACATTAACCGAAGAAAACAACCTACAAATTACATAATCCAATAGCAAGGTAAAGCTGCGTGGAAAACATTATTCTCCAGTCTATGCAGGTTTGGCTACATGTGAACAACTGCCCTATGCTTTGGTTAGATTTACTTAAGCTAACGTTACCAAAGACCTAATTTCCTTGTTTCTTACGATAGGGGTGGACACCCCAAATTTGTGGTAATACGCTGCCCCCTATTTCTTTGGAGTATGAATTTGACAGTTGGCCAATTCTTACACATTGCCCTTTTATGTTCAAATTCTGAAACTGTCCGAAAAGTTCATAATAATTGTATAAATGTTAATTAAATAATGCGAGAAATTCCTTAAGGCTTCATAGTTTATATTCGTAACATTGTGGTTTGTGATTGATTTTCATGAATAAAAATGTTTCCTAAAAACATCCCCCCTCTGATTTTTTCACAAATCAAACCTGGAACACAACATTGACATCTTACCACCTTATCATATCATTTGGCAAATGTGTTAGCAAACAGCTGAATATTCATATATCTAGCCGACATGGAGCAACATTAGCATTCATTTGGAGTCATGTTTCTGGTCCCTTGTTAAATATAACACCAAAATTCACTCTCCTTTCAGTTCTGTTTTATTCTCTAGCAACACCCTAGAAAAATATTTGGCCCCTTAGCTGCTACAGGACAGCTGACTGCTGTGCAAGTTTTTATCTGACATATTTTCATTATGCATGACCAGCAATGTTATATGTTTCATTGTTTAGACGGACACTTCCGGTTCCGAGTTATTTCTGTCTCCCAACATTAGCAACTTTCAGATTCATGTATATTTATGCCATTTATTAAGTAGCGAACTGACAAAAAACTTGAGTGGAAGAAATTCTGAGTCTCAGCCTTCCCTTGGACGAGAGCCTAACAAATGAAGAGATGCAGGCTAACAGCAGAAGGAGGTGGGGTTAGCTTTCATGACCCAAACAGAGGGGAACTGTCCGATTTTTTCTGGCCCTTGAATTTTCTTTCCCTACCCCTTTCACTCAAGAAAATACGTTTTAATTAGATTAAATGTGTCAAAATCGTCTCGCCAGGAGTCTAAATCATTTTAAAATGTTATCACCTGGCTATGTGTGAACAAGACAGATGAAAAACATCGCTGCAAAAGTTGAATGCTGAAAATTTAGCTTCATCAGGTAAAAACGTGACAGAAATAATTTGCAGATAGTATATGATCCACGGTGGTCGATGAAAAGGCCAAGGAATTCCTCTATTGAACATACAGCTGTTAACCTCACCCTTCCAATAATATACATTTGGTTGAGGTTGACTTTCTTTTTCACTTTAGTAGTTTCTTTTACATAATGTTGTATGAATATTGCATAGGTAATATATTCTGGGGACATATATTGGACAACAGCATGATAGTTGAGCCTGTTTTAATTTTGACTATCATGAGAACTGTACCAAAAATGAGTTTGATATTATTAAAACAGAAATTTTAATCTCCACTCCCCTGCTGCATTTAAATCACGTTGTTTATTGCATTAAAGCTGCATTGTGCAAACAGAATTCTCTGTGTCGTGATACAGTCAGTTGCACCAATGACATTTTTGGAAAGTCTATAACTCAGTACAATCATTCCCTGCAATTTACTTAAACACCAGTGTCGCTGACCTAATAGCATTAATAACTGCTCCAGGCAGCAGAAAGCTGAGGGCTAAGATATTTCCCAGAACTTCTATATGACAACTTTTCTAGGTATTGCTTCGCCTTCTGAGAGGTCAGAAGGTTTGTGTGTCAGTTTAGGAAAATTTTGGCTACGTGATGTGGCTTTACGAATTATTCTGAAGATTTCCCACCTCTGTGGTTGAGCCCTGTGGTTGAGCTGCAGCAGACAGTAGAGTTCACAGTCATCGTTGTTTGAATGTCTGCTTTGGATTTTCAGGGTTTTTTCAGACACAGCCAGCAAGAGGAGCTTTTAATAATAAGAAAGTGCAGGGATAAAAATGGAAGATAATGGAGAAAACATTTTTGGTCTCAGTGCAATTGTTTGGCAACAAACCACTTAAAATATACTGTAGTTTGGAGACATCTAATGCTCATTTTATGGTCTATCCACTTTAAACAAGGAGTCCCTTTGCAATCAAACTGTTCTGGGAAAATACTGAGATGGAAATACATTGTGGAATATTTGCTGTCTGCTTATTCGTATTATGAGTTGACTTAAAAACTATGTAGATGTGGGTCTACATAGTCTGGGTCTACTATTTCTTTAAAGTTTTCTTCTTGTAAGACAAAACAATCTTTCTGCATTGCTAAATTGTCCAACAAAGTTTTGTTGAATTATGGTATTAAAAAATACTTTTCATGTGGGAAATGTTAACTTAAAGACCCATTTTAGTCAAATACTCTGACACAGACACAGACACACACACACACAAAATAAATAGTGTGTTTTCAACATAATGGTTTGTATGTCCAGACTCCCTGAGGGTTTGTACTCCTGTATCAGAGGCAGAGGCGGTATGGTGGTGAGGGTAGCTTAAGTACGATATGCTAATGTACACTAGTGGTATAGTCTGTTTGGCTTTGTAGTGTATAGTTTTACATTGTTTCCCTGTGGATGTCTATGCTTGCTGAAGGTCAGTGGCAAGATTTTAGAGACTGATTCAATTTCTACATTATGTATCAGCGCTGCTCATTTCACCAAGAGGAGCTTATCAGTTTAGTATACTATGATGGGTTTCAGCTCCTGCCTCTCACTCATTAAAGAGGCACTTTCTTCGTGATGTTAGTCAACAGTTTATTTCACATTGTTTTTCAGGGGTGTCCAAACTTTTCATGCCATGGGGCACAAGAAGAAAAAACTAACAGCCCTGCGCCATGAGCCTTTTTACTTTAAGAGGGTATCTTCATGAGTGAGTTTTAAGCACTTCGTGCTCTAAATTTTATATCTGAAGTAAGACAGTTTTATCACTTTTAAATTTCACTCACCAGTAACTATCATTGCTAATGAGAACAGTGATGTTGGCCTTTGAACTGAAGAATTGCTGTCAGGTCAGGTATGTCAGCTAAGTCTTAAATTGACGGTTAGTTATCTCGGATCTGAGTCTGCTCTTGTTCAGTGTTTGTGCTCATGTACGGTATGTATGTAATGCTAAATAATTTGAGCATCCTTTTGACATGGCCTCTTATATGGGAAAATGTGGATTTTTCCAAACCCCACCAAGAGACAGTGAGAGCTGCCGGTAATGACTTTGTAAAGAGAGAGCATTTTAGAGAAGCTCCAACTCCACGTCCTCCAGTACTCCTTTCACATATACAAATACAGTGTCTAAGGACAGGTTATTATAATCGCAATCCTAAAAGCGATACTTATAGTCTGTGATCATAACTCCATTTTCCCAAACGTCAGCATTTTCATGAAACTGGAGACATTGTCCCACAGAGTTGGGAAATGTCTTGCATTTGCCCCTGAAAAATTCGAAGCTTCATGACAAATGACAAAAGACATAAGCCCATCTTTTCCTTGCAAGCTGTTGTTTAACGTGTTCAGATGGCCACTGAGAGAAAATAAATGGGGTCTGCCAACCACCGAGGCTTTCTCAGTTCAATAAGGCTCTGACCTTTTTGAAAAAAAGGTCTATTTCAAATCTCAGAGAATAGAATTACTCCAAAACAGTGCTACAACTAAGCCAGGGCTAATCTGAGTGGTAGATTTTCGTTCCTGTATTGTGCATTACTTTCCAAAAGGAAAGCCCAAAACGTCTGAGATGAACAGATTTCCCCACAGTACTCATCATATCACCCAGCTGAGCAGCTCTGGGGAGAGAGCCTCCTGTGACTGAAATTCCCATATTGGGATAGTGACACAGAGCGTTCACAATAGGATTTTAATACAGTCAGTGGGCCAAATGTAATTTTCAATTTTAAATTATTTACTTAATATACAGTAAATTAAGCTGCTATAGTCAGCAGTAGTTTGGACACCCCTATTGTGTTTTGTATAGGTGGGAAACTAAAGCACTTGCTAACATGTCAAGCCAGGTAGATCTTGCTAGGAGGCTATTCTCAAGAAGAAATGAACTACTGGCTAGTCTTTTTAAAATTTGCTGACAGCACAGAACAGATTCAGGGCACAGTCACTGTACTGTGTTTGCCCACTGAGAGATGAGCAAGAGGGCAGAAGAGTGAAGGTACAGGAAGAAAGTAAAATGTGCACAACGGAAATTCAAATGCTGTCATGCTCTACAAACAAACTCGAGTTTTACAAACATATGGTCATGGACTTGAGGCAGATAATCTTTGCTCTGTATATATATACAAACCACATACTGAGCTCCCCACAGTTATTTTTCAGATTTCTGTTTCTCTTTTCTCTGTGTCCCCAATTCTGTCATCTCTCCTGCATCAACATTTACCTGCCCATTCCGTGATATTATATTTACAGTGGGAAGAGGACAGTTATGAAAATAAAAGACAAATGTTAACAACCACAATGCACTTTATGCATGCATAATGCATTGGAATCCCTGGTGAAAACTACTGCTTTTGAACCATCACTGCATCCTGTAAAAGTGTTATTTTCCTGTGTCTTAACAACCACAATCCTAAACCTAATCAAATGCACCTGATTTTTATTCTCTTTCAGTGTTGTTTTTCTAGCAGCCTTGTTCTTTACTTACTTTGTGACTTTCTTTCCCCCCCGTGCTCCTGTTTCTCAGTATTTTTCTGGAACCCTCTAGGGTGCAATTTGATGTGGCAATTGAGGACTGCTGTATCAGCGAGACACAAACCTGACATTATCAGAAACTCATCATGTCTCTGACATTGCTCTCTTAAAATCGGGCAGTCACATTAAAATTAACAACCAAAAGCTTATCGATCAAGTCCTCTTTTCTCAAAAGACATCATAGCATTGTGTTCACCTTGGACCATTGCCTTAGAGTACAATGAAACTGAGATCATATTATGTGTTTAAATGCTTTGGGGAATATCAGGCTAGTCCACTGCAGACTCTCAGCCTTTTTTCCCCAATGGTGGTTAAATTGTCATTACTCCTGTTGTGCCAAAGCTACAAAGCAGATATCAAAGTGAAAGGGGTCACACAATCCCGCTCAGATGGCTGTCGATTGAAAAGGAGTTTGCGGGATGGAGATGTGTCTGAGAGGTTAGACCTTGAAAATCTTTACAACTGTTTCGATAGCGCTCTAATTGTACCTTCATCTTCTTACAGTAAAATACTGCATATTTTAAAATTGCAGCTTTAGCCTATACTGTGTAGTCTGAGCATCAGCCGTAGTGCTAGTGTATTTAACAAGATTTTAATTTTCTGCTCACAGGGCATGCAAGCCTAACACTATGTATTTTTGATATTGACAGTGAGCTACGTGAAGCTGTTAGCCATCTAACTTATTTTGTGAAATACGCTTATTTGCTTTCCCCATGAGTGGTACAAGAAGATTAATACTACTCATGTCTATGTATATAGTAAATATGAAGTTGACGATAAGACTCGAGGCAGCCACTGTTCCTGGGTAAGAAATAGTACGACACGTAACCCCAGTAAAACCTCGATTTGTGAGTGTTTCGCTTCTGTTTTTGTTTAGACAAAACAAACAAGATATAATGTGTTAATAAGTGAGCTTCACAGGTGCTGGTAAGCAGCAGAAGTTTTTGACAGAATTTTTCAGACATGAAAGTGTCTGGAAAATTGTAATCATTCAGCAGGAATGCTGGGGTTCTCTTCCATTATTCATTTCTCCCTCCCCTCATCCACTTCTTGTATAACTCTCAACAAAAAAGCAAGTTGAACTATTCCTTTGCTAATGCTAGTTGAAAATGATATGCATTTTTGCTTTCCGAAGCAGCTTCTAATGCATCAGTCCTATTAAATATGGCTGTTTTAGGACCCATAATATTAAATGTGGGTTTTTGTAGCTAGCATAATTGCCTAGATTAATAGCAGATTTTCCCATTTATCTATCTATCTTTCTATCTATACACTGTATATATAGTGTGTTGTGGCTGAATGTATATATACAGTATACACCATTTAGCCTCAGCATTACAACTGGTTTTAATTTTGTGGCTGATGGGGTAAATGGCTGATGTACAAATAGAATCGATGGAGGGATAGATGGTGGGAGGTGCGGAGATGAAGAGGGATGGGAAAACCCCATGCTAGTAAAACCATGAGCTGTAATCATTCAGCAGGAACGCTGGGGTTCTCTTCCATTATTCATTTCTCCCTCCCCTCATCCACTTCTCTATCTCTTGCACATCATACATTGCTCTCTTCCCATATACGTTTCTGTCATCACTGTGTTACAGAGAGCACAGGAAATGGAGAGGTGTGTGTGTCTGTGAGACAGTATCACACTTGACTATTGTTCAGAACTCTGCCCGCACTCAAGCTATATATGTACTATACTGCATTGTGTCTATGTATTTAGTCATCTAGCCTTTGCATAATCTCTTTGTATATCTATCTATCCATTCATCTATCTATCTATCTACCTATCTATGCATGCCTGCCTACAGCATACTTGACCGCTTTCCTGCTATTAGGAGTGGGCAGATCAAATGCAGGAAACCTACAGGACCAAATGAATTAGTAAACCAAATTACTGGGCCCTGGGCTTTGTTTTCTGAAATTTCCGTGAGCCAGCAGGAGTAAACAAGCCTCCCAGTGTTGTTTACCTCTTTCATGCCTATGATAAAAACATGTTGATGCACTTGTGTTTATGCTTTTTTTTGTGCCACAAGACTATGTCAAGTGGGGGCCATGGGGTCACGTTCCTCATGTATTAGGTGAATAATCTGTCTAGCATCAGCATTAAAAAGCTCTAAAAGTTGATGAAAGAGAACATGTAATCAGCGTGTTGGTTAGTATGACCTGGATTACTCTGAATAAAACATGAGCAACAGTTGAAGATCAAACATGTGATGGGACTATTGTGCATGTGTCTTCAGATGTAGTCTAAGGCTTGAGGAACTCATTCCCTTTTATGTGACCTCGTGTTTATTCCCAAGGGTGGGTGATAGGAGGCTCAGAGATTTAGTTTCTCTCACTCTGTGTCTTTTTCTGCTTGTTTTGGTGTGTGAGGACCTCCCCAGAGATCTCTGAGATTCAGAATTCCTGGGTCAGGGGAGAGAGCCCCTGATCACATGAGGATGATGTGGTGGATTAAAGACCAGTAAAACCAATACAGAGGTTTCTTAATAATAGAGGAAATGTAGGAGGTACAGGCTGAGATGGACTTTGAAAAGAAACACAAAGATATGCTGCACGCTTTCAAAGGAATCAAAGAAAAATAATGAATGAGAACAGAACCTTGTACTGCACAATCTAAAATCCAAGCAATTACTTATTCATGCATTGGTAATCCCAAAAGCTTTACCTACCTTGGCTATAAAGACTGCTTTGTACTTGGTGAGAGGTACCAATTCCCTTAAGTTTCAATATTCACAACTTATTTCACACCAAGCAGGAGATCACTAAGGATTCTCGGGCATCTATACTTCAGCTTTAAGCACAGTCAGCAGAACGGAATCCTCAGGCCTCACAGTCTGTATTTCTGTTATATCAGCACATGAAGAGAAGATGAATCTATTCAGAAAACGGATAGATCACATGTATAACAGTGTAACAGGTGTCCTGCATGATCAGAATGAAAGCAGTCAAAAATTAGGAAATACTTTGGCTCACAGATAGGTAACAAATTATTGGTAAAAAGAACAACATGAAGTATCCTTGTAATGTGTTGAGCCACCACAAGCCTCCAGAAAGTGACTCTCCTCCCAAAACGACAGTATCAGTTATTGCAGCAAATTCCCAACAAATGATTTATGTTTGCTTTCAAGTGACAATGACCTATAGTGGCCATAGTAATTATGAGGGGGAAGTTTGAGCCATAAAGTCCACGTAAGGATGAAGTTTGATGGATGTGTCAACAAAACGTCAGACTCTGACCTGGGAGACCGCTATTCATGTCCCATTTCCTACTCTCTGTCAACAGTTTCTTGTAACTGTGATTGCATTTGTTCTCTGACCAGTAACTAAATGGTTATTATTGTAACCATAACAACAGAGGTCTCCAAATCTTAATGAGGTTGCAATGTTAAACCAAACCACGATCTTTTCCTAACTCTAACCACGTTGTTTTTGTGCCTAAACCTAACCAAACTTTTACCATAGCAGTGTAAAATCAGGAAATTTTTTTATTTTTAAAATGGTAATGTCGTCCTTTTGAGGGGAATGTCAGATCAGATTACGCTTATATGTGTCATTCTGAAGGGTATGGACAAACAAAGTATTTTGTCCATTAATTTTGATGAGTTGTTGCCTGACAAGCTCCTATGCTCACTGGCATGGATCCTTCAAGTCTCTAAAATAGAGGGATGAACACCATTGTCACATTTTATTCTGTGTTTGATGATGGTGGTGAAGAGCCCTGTCTAAGACGTCAGTCCAAAATCTCGTTTAGGTGTTCAACTGGAATGAGGTTTGTTGAAGGCCACAGCATATTATTTACATCTTCTTAAAGCATTCGGTTGCATTCATGATGTTTCTTCACATATTTATTCAAGGGTTTGTAAGCAGTCTGTATCCTCAGTTAACGGGTCAAGGAACATTTTATTTTACAGTAATATTTTCCAAGGGCAAAAATGAAGTTTCAATCTCAACTTTGAAAGGGATACTCCACCAATATTACACATCAGAGTCTTTTTATAGGTCAAGGAGAATACTACTGAAACCTGAAAGTTTGAAAAAGAAAAAAAAAATAATAATAATAAAAATTAAAAAAAATCTGGGAGTGTTGACTTAGAAACAAGTGAGCTTACCAGACCTCTGTGGACCGCTCCTCATTTCTGCTTGAGGTTAGAAGATAAAGGTTGAATTAGCTGCTATTAGCATCACACATCAGAATCTGTGACAGAAAAATAATGCATGGAATAAAAAAGACAATATTTCTGGTTGTCTTGGATCGACTTTTTATTTAATTGTCCATTGTCCATTGTGCCAGACTCAAAATGGACAGCCGTTGTGAGTCTGACAGTGTTACAGGAATGCTATAACAGTGGCATAGCCTTTTAAGCTAACATGGAGAAAATATAGTTGTTCAGTTGTAAATGTGTCATACAATTCTTGGATTTTTGAGAAAATGGAAGGGATGTCAAGGGAAATCCACATAAATCCATGAAAAACTTTATAAATGAGACCCCTGGTGTTAGTGCATCCACTGAAGATAAGATCCTGACTTCTAAACCTCCTGTGGAGATGATCATAGAAACATATGGCAGAATTTATGTGAGAATGTAATTCCAATACAACCCAAATCTACATCTACATCTAAATAGAAGTAAAAAATAATTGCAAAACAAATGTTGCAGGCAGCAGGCAACAAGAAGTGGAACACACTTTTAAAAAAAATGGTTTATGAGAAAACTCTGACAATATGGACAAGGCATTACCGTCAATTCTATAGCACTAAAATACAAGAGTATGATTGGAGGTGACTTGCATGTCATCTATGTCTTAGTCAGAAATAGAAAAATTGAATTTCACTGTCTTTGCATCTGAACTGCAAATATAATCCATCTACATCAGTTCTGAATATGAAAAGCGTGATAATGGCAGGTGCAATGCTGTTTTCTAATTTATATGGTCGCCTCTACATCATACCTCATTTAAATCCACCCTCTGCCTCTTTCTACTCTCTCACCCACATCCATCTCAGTGGCCCAGGCTTTAGAGTCGCCCTAATCTTGATCACCAAATCTCCTTTCAAATCCACGCTAACACCTAATCTGTCCCGATTCCTTTTCCCCCATCCACCGCAACTCACCGCGCCCTCCAAGGGTCAAGTCTTCTAACAAGGCACATCGGAGTGTATCATTTGCGCACTCTTTAATCACATCCTCCAGATTTCCATCACAGATCCCATGTACCCCTCCCCGACCACCACCTACACACAATGGAGAGCTGTAGTAATATAAAATTCATTATCCGTGTCTTTGCTCCAGAGCTGCTATAGATTCACTGACTTGGAGAGACAGGGCTGTAAGAAAACAGTCTTGGTGGAATAGATGACAGGCCACATTCTGCTAATTTAGTTGAAAAATGATGTTCCTTCATCATGTCAGCTGACTTCTCATTATGTATTTATGCACTTTCATGCTGCAAGAACATAATTCTAGATCTAATACTAACAACAATAATAATGTGGATGAAAATGTGAGTTTATCAAGTGTCACACATTGTTTCCTTGTAGTTGTCTTATTATAACTGACACTTTTACACATATAATTCAAATATTACAGACCCTGGAGCAAAGTAAAATGACAGTAGATGGAAAAACAGTATGGAGTGAAGATTGGGGAATATATAACATGGCCAGAATATGAGGAGGATAATAAAACTCCAACCATATCTGCAGCTCTGGGGTTTCAACTCTGTAAATAGCTGATATATGGAGACAAACAGGAAATAGAGATGAGAGTGATGGGAGGAAGAGATAGACTGTGTTTAGAATGAGAGAATTACAGTAGAAGCACACTCGCACACATACACACACATTGGTAATGATTTAGGGCCATGGCCTGGCATCTCTATGACTTTCAAAACAGGTGAGAAGAGGAAATGAAAAGATGATAACACATAAAATAATACACACGCACAACAATGCACAAACAATCACACACACACAATTGTGCTAAATGTCACTCAGGTCTGGTTATATTGAAGTCTGGTTGAGTGTCCTTTCCACAGCAGATGGCAGTGATTGACAGTCTGACTTGTGCTGTGATTTACATGACAGCCTGTGGCACCCCCCCCCCCCCCCCACCACCACCACCACCACCACCACTGCACTTACACACCCTCACACATACTGTTCACTGACACACACACAGACACATTAAGAGGGCAATCTGCAATGATTGATAACTATTATTAAATGTTGGCATTCAGTATCTGGCTGTTGTGGTCATTTTGGTCATCTGTCTGTGTGTGTTTTGTGTGCATGTGCGTGTGTGTACGTGTTAAATACATACAGTAGGTATGATTTGACATGTGATGACTCATTATCATACATTATCTCTGATTAACATAAGATTTGCATTAGAGCAATAACCCTGAACATTGGCAGGTTATTATTGCCTCAGGTTGATCACAGGCTAGAATAAGGATTTTGGTTTGGTGTGAGACTGGGACATTACAGCCCAATTTCACATGAGTGGTCAGTCAGTATGTAGTCAGTAGTATTGTTGGTTGGCATCTGTGTGTGTGTGTGTGTGTGTGTGTGTGTCTGTGTCACCCTGGTGAGAGGAAGCATAGGCATAGAAGGATGCTATTCTCTCGCTTCATTAACACAGTTGGGACTCCATGTGAAGTTGCTTGATATGCAGACAGGATCGTGGGAGATTTTTTTTGTTAAATATATCATTTCTATATTACCATTTGGTACTGTCTCCAGTTCAGTAGAATTCATAGTTAAATGGTTCTAACAAAGACAGTACCCTCTCATGATACTGAACGATAGCTTTTCTGGTGTTAGTCTCACAGAATATGGCTTATACTGCAGTAGTTAATATGCCATTCGAAAAAACTAGAATTAACGCGAGGACTTATTTATTTCATTTAGAGAGTAGTAATGATACAATTATTACCATGATTACCAGCTGGGGCTGTCGCTTTTTATTTAGAATTTGAACTACTGCTTAAAAGTGGGAAAAAAGTAAATATTCATTCTGTTCAAAATTCAAAATTCACAGTATATAAATGCAGCAAGCCTTGTTCTTCTGAAAATGCACTGTCCATCTCACCCAGTGTCTTCCCTGTTGCCATATCAGTAAGCAAGTTCTAACATGTTCTCTTTGGGGAAACTAGCCAGTCCTACTCAGTGGATAAACAAGGGATCAAACCCTCTGAGAAGTAATGTGAGAGAGTGTTATGGACTTGTCAGAGACGGAAACAGTAGCGTTTTTTTCCTTCTTTTTTGTATCACTCAATTGAAGAGGCAACAAAGGCAACAAGAAAAAAGTCTGAACTAAATCAAAGCTTAGGAATGGCTACATGAAAATAATTTGCTTGTTCTATTAGCTTGAATTTGATTGTTTGAAAATGTGACAGCTCTGTTGCCTGCAAAAATGTGTTCTGCTGGAAATGTTTCTGCTCTATACTGCAGGAATATCAAGAGGTATGATACGCTTATGGACTAATTGCAATTACCACAGAGTTTGCATGACATGAATTTTGTCCCATGCAGAATATGCCCTTGTTCGCAGACATACAGTGTAGTAGGTACAGAACTGCAGGCATTTTTGTTGTCCACTGTGGCTGTACTGGTGATCACATTCATTTTAGAATGTATCAGGGGTCTTAGATGAAACAAGTTTTACTTAAATTTAAAAAATTGAAGAAAACAAAAATAAACCATGCCTCTGTAGTTCATGTTACCACCCAGTTTGTTACTCCTACACAAGGCAGGTGAGAGAGGGTGAGAGCATCACACATGGATAAAAACTTTTGCAGAGGTCAACATAACCATGCTATCTCTTCACTTTAATGGAGAAAAAGTGGAAAATTGTTGTCATGTTCAGCAAGGGAGAAGGTCGGTCGACCAACACAGAGAGGAGTAAGAGAATAGAGTAGGTGAGAAGAAAAGAAAATAGAAAAATCTAATAGCAAGTGAGAGAATAACCTGGAATTTGAACTTCCACTCAGTCTCTTGTTCTTGTGAGCTCCGCAAGTTATTTACACTGCAAAGGTCTGTTTTACTAACAACAGATGGGTGATGTATTCACCTATGACTATTGTGCACAGAAGATGTGAGGAAGTCAGAAGCATTGTGAAATATTTTTTGAGAATTGTTTGAGAACGCTTATCCGTTTGCAAAAGCTATTTAAGGGCTAGAGGGTTGACCAGCCCCCCGTGCCCCCCCTACCAGTGTAGTGAAGGAAGTGTTCGCTTCTAATCATACAAAAAGGCGCTGTAAACGCAGTTTCACAAAGCCAAAGTAACAAAGCTTTACACAGGGGAAAAATATCAAAACCATTATTACAGAGCTTGAACAATATAATGTAGAGTTGTTAGAACAATCTTTTTTCCCAGGTTTTAAAAAATACTGCTTTTTGTTCAGTGGCATCAAGAAATTTGAGGTCGTTGTATCCTCACTTTGCAGAGAGCGTGAACACACATTCCCCTGTAGTGACCAATGAATAATATTACCATAGTAACAGGACCATCTAGAGGAAACATCCCTGATCTTAATAGTATATTCAATCTGGTTTCAGTCAAGATGACTTGTAACTTTGCTTAAAGCTGTTTATTTGATGAAATGACACAGAAGTCAACTTTCAGTTTTGACCTTTTCATTTTCCTCTTACAGACAATGAGTATGAGCTACCAATCAAGAAGCAGCATCTAAGAGGGAGTGTTGTTGGCAAAAAAAAAAGAAAAAAAAAAGGTTTTCATAGTGTACAGTACCACAACAGCGGGTCCCATGGCTGCTGACAGAATAAAACAAACAACTGGGTGATTGTTAGCACAGTTGAAACAGTATCCAATTAGAGTGTGTGTAATAAATCTGTAATTTGGTGTCTATTTTACCTGAGGAATAATGGACAGTAGCCTGTTTTCAGTTATTTAAAGTTATACTTAGAAATTTTTGGGAAATAAGCTCATTTGTTTCTTGCTTAGAGGTAGCAAGAAACAAATGGGTGATTGGTGTAGTTTCACATAAAGGTGGAAGCAGGGGTAAACAGCTAGCCTGGCTCCGTCCAAAGGTAACAAAATCCACCTAAAAGCACCTCTAAACTTCACAAAGGAACCCCACGTTTCATTTGTTTATTTCATACAAGAATGAAAGTGTAAAAACAACTATTTGTGGTTTTAGAGAGTTACATGCTAGAACAATTTCTTAGCTGGGGGTACTGACTTTCTTGAATCTTGTTGCAGAGAAGTTGGCAGGCAACCAGCAGGGACTTCAGGAGGTCACTGCGCCTATTAAAGGCATGTCGGTTTTTTTTTTTTTCATTTCAGTCTGTGTATGGATTAAACAAACAAAAGGTAACATTTTTAGTGGCAAACATTTCAGATTTTATGCTAAGCTAAGCAAAACACTTGCTGGCTCTATTACAATACTTTCCATAAAGACATGAAAATATTTCAGGTCTTCCTCATTTAAGTCTGGGCAAAAACTTGAGTATATGTTTTTCGCAAAATGTCCAGCTATTCATTTCAAAAACCACAAAGATAAATATTCTTACTTGAAAATTATTTTAAACAGGTTTTATATTGTCGTATATTTTCAACATCAAATGGAAAAACACATGGACGTAAGCTACTGAAATGACTGAACCTGGCTTTTGACTCTTTGTAGTTTGATTATTATCCTTTTTTCACAACAGGTCTCTGTTTCCATTACAGTATCTCATCTGAGAAACAACTTGACATTTAGCAAAACCTTCCTGCATTGTAGAAGGTCTCATTTTTTAATGACAAACAACTTGATTGATTCTTGTTAAATCTGCAGAATAACACAATAACGCCATATTCAGGAGGAGAAAAGAGTTGAAAGGTTTAGGTATGTGGGGGAAATGCAAAAGTCCACACCATCACCCTTTACTGAGCTGAAGTGTGATATGCTATTATGATCCTATATATGTTTTTCTATTCTGCATGTTCTTTCATTGAGACCTTTCATTTTTACTTTTTCTATTTCCCCTGTTTCTAGCTCTGTTTCAATGGATTGCTGAGTTCTTTGAATGTGCCCCATGATCTTTCTTTGAGGTTACTATTTAATTTTTTTACCTACACTGTTGGATTCTGAACACTTGGTTGCGGGTTTATGGTGGCCTTGCAATGATAGAGCAAGAGAAAGACAGTAAGATGTTAATGAGAGTGGGGATCTTAACGGAATATGCAGCTAGATTTTTGTAGATATACAGTGGATGCTTCATGGTTCTTCCCAATGAAAAGGGTTTCCTCTTCAATTTTTACCACTGTGATCCTTTAAGTGTCCTTGTGAGTTTCTCTCCCACAGAAACACAGAAAGAAGACAAACAGGTCTTTGTGAACTGATTTATTTCCATTTATTGGTTTGTTTAGAATTGGAGTGAACATGAGTGAACACTATCAGCATAATTATAGCTACAACCCAGCTTCATCTTACTTTAACCTTCCCATTTTCCTATTTCCTCAACCAATTTCCATTGAGGGAGAAAATGTTAGCCTGACCTTTTTAAATTGATAAAACAAGCGGACACTGTCTGCCTGTTCATCACACATATGCTGATGCCAACTCTAAAGCTTTGCTGCCATGAAGGATTTACCACTACCAGATGCTACCCAACTAGCTGTGAGTGAGTTTATACCGTACAGTATTTAAATAACAGGATATCAACCAAGTCTCTCAATACATACAAAAATAGCCAAAACAGCAAAGTGAACTAAATGTGCCATGAGATGTTAATATATTACAATCAGCTTTAATCTTACTATCATTTAACCATAAGAAATTTTTATTTCGGAACAAAAATGTTGTTACATAAGCTCTCAGCTAACCCCAGCATCTTTAAGGGACATTCTGATATTAAATGTATCCTCCTGTGACATGATATTTTAACTATTTTTAATGGCTTTGATTTTTCTGACTCCATTTCCCTAAAACCTAGGAGAAACCCATTGCATAAAGATACATCTGCATGTTCTGTATGCAAAAAATGTTTGCTTAATTATTTTCAGAAAAAGTAGTTTCATATGTTCCAAGGACTCTTCCGTCAAAACATTCACTGATCCATTCAAACCTTCAAATACTCTGTGAAAAAAAAAAAAAAAACACTTACTGAATGTCTTTATCAAAAAAGAATTTCCTCCAAACCTTCTGGTTTTGAAAGATCTTTTGAAATCCAGCAAACTCTGACCAGGCCTCTTTTCTCTGGGAATGTTCTACATTAAATCATTGTTAGTTTGAATATTCAATTTCTTGTGGCATACCTAAAACTTTATTTCAATTTTGTTTTCACTTAACATGTTATAGGCCACATTATTGCACAAAATTACGTTTCCTTTCCTTTTTATGCTGATGATATACAATTCGACCTTTTAGTCCATTTTAGTTAGTTTTCAGTCTTCTTTATATGGTGAATGATGATAAGACCTAAGTTTTCATTATCAGCCCTGACCCATTTTGCACAGGCATTTGAATTTTCCTGCATGGTCTCTATCGATCCAGTTACAGTCCTCTAGGGGAAACAAAAGGTTAACATTTTTGTCAAGTCGTGTTCAGATTGATGCAATAGAAATCTTGTGCTGTTATATAGTTAAGGTGTCTGGTTTCCTGTTTTATTTTGTACACTCACCTCTCCTTTCATTTTAGTTCCTGCCCTTATTTGCTTCCCACCCCCTTGATCAGCTTCAGTTGGTTCCCACCTACTTACCTACTACTGGTGTTTCCTATTAGTCCAACCATTTACATGCTCCCCCTGTTCCTTTTGTTCTCTGCAATATTGTCTTTATTACTCCTCGTGTGTGCATTACTTTCCATCGTTCTCCTTGTGTTTGCCCTCATGGTTTGTTACTTTGCTTTGTTACTTGGTTTTTAGTTAGTATATTTTATTATACTGAATCAGTGCAGTGGCTATCCTTTCCCTTTTAAAGGATGGTGCCCCAAGATGGATTTAATTTACATTAAATCCTATTACTTAATGTAATCATTAATTTCTGATAGCATCTACAAAACACCCTACAATAGTCATCCTTAAATAGTCTGTATCTTTTTCAAACATATGCTGCCAGCCCCCTTGAGTCACTTAAGGCTAAACAGACTGCATTTATATAGCACTTTTATTCAGAGTGCTTAACAACTGGCCTCTCATTCATCCATTTACACAAGACTGTCCTCCTTTAAAAAACGAGCCAATAGTTTGTCCATGCAAGCAGCTTATTACGACCCATGAATCCAGTGTAGGAATGGTGGAAATGACTCTGCCTTACTATTAAAAACTACTATCAAGAGAGCTAGCCTAATTACTGAATATACAATACATACGTTGAATTGGTAATGCACAAGAAATGCTGACCTTAAATAGTATCAAAAATGGCATCTGATCTCATAAAAATCTTAAGGATTACAATTTAAATTCTGTAAATCAATGCAGAAAGAACCAGAAGCAAAAGCCTGGGTGATTAAAAAAAACTATAAACATAAACACTTGGATACCTTTATTTGGGTGTTTGTTTCCTCATATCTTTCTCTTTTAATTTTTTTATTTTTCTTTTAACCTAAAAGAACAACTTATTTCCCTTAATTTTCAAAAATGTTGCTGCCTGTTTTTTAGGGAGACAAATGATTAATCCTCAAACTTCTTTTCTTTATCTTAGCAGTTGAAGTGACAAAATATAACAAAATGTTAATTTACCCCAAATGAAGCCCTGAAAAGAAAAATAAGACCTCTAAGCTTTTAGGAAAAAAACAAGCATGTAAAGTGAAAAATGTGGACATTATACTATATTGACATTTGTTAGCCAGCTAATCTTCTTCAATCCATCTGTCATTAAAATAGCTTTGAGTATTATTGCCTTGAATTTAAGGAACACTGGACAGTTTTGCTAAAGGTACTCATACATAATGACTAAATGATTAATTAAATTCACACATTCATAAACTAAGTAACTCATAGGCTTGATATTGATTTTTTTTTTTAGACTCATGGAGTTAAACCAGCCCCACAACACCCCATATTATACAGCTTTCTCAACCCAAGCTGTTTATGAAAGAAATGAAAAAAATCTCTCATGTTAGTATTCCTTTGCTGTAGATAAGTTTCATGAGTGGATTCTATATATGTCTTGGAAAATAATGTCACAAATATTTTTGATTTGATGAATCAAGCATATGTGAGGAATTATTGTAGTGCTGTAGTATCCCGGTTGACTGGTCGATTGGTTGGTCGATAACCCGGAGGACTAGGGCAATCACAGGATGGAAGCAATCGTAGGAGGGAGGTACAGACAAAGTTCTGAAAACACCCCTATTTTCACAACTTTGAACTTGCCCAACCTAATGGAGACTGCTAGGTCTAACTTATATCATGTTTACTGAACGTTTACTCGGAGTCGGCTCCAAACTAACTGACACCATGTCAAAGAAGTCGTCAGTGTGACTGCACTTTGTTGAAACTGATGCAGTTTGCATATCAAAACCTCAACAACCAGCATCATCTAAAAACGGTAGGCGACCTTGTTTGCGTTAGGCAGCTCCATTTAACGCTTGAGTTCTTGTGCTGGGATCACCACTTGATATTGTTCTATTTTCAGAAATCATATAAATATGGGCATGTGCATGCTGGTCGGCTCTGAATCTGTTATTATTTCAGTATAAAATAATTAGGTTAAAATGATTTAATACAAGGCAAATACTAGCTTTTTATGTTTATTTATCATTCATTTAGGCTAATAGACGGTAGAGTGCACTCAGTACACTGTGGCCAATTTATTTAATCTAGATTTATTTTCCCTCGCGACCAATCGATTGGTTGAAGAGTAGAAACAATTTCAGTCGACGAAGATTTTCAGCTCTAAATTAATGTAGAAGTAACAGTAGTTCAAAATCAAAAGTATGTATAATTCATAGCTTACGCTTTAATACTGAAGATACTCCCCCTTTCTTTCACGTGCCTGAAGCCCAGCATTTATCTGCCTGTCAATCTAACACCAACTTAAAAAAAAACAAAAAAAAACGAATTAAAATATTTGTTAACCTTTACTCCCAGGCAAATTTAAACTGTATGTATCAAGCTCAGTTTTAAGAGAACCCGCCGAAATTAAAGTTTCAATGCTAATAACCCTGTTAGCTCCAGAACAAGAAAGAAAGACTACCTACTTATCAACATTCAGAAGTAGGCCTAGGTGGAAGAGGATTGCTGCAGGTAATGTGAGAAAGTAAACAAGTTTAATACAAGTGAACCCAAGGATTTCAAAAAGAGTGGAAATGGATGGAAACAGAGCTTCGGATGAATAAAGTAAACAACATAACTTTTTTGCTTTTCACATGACTGTGTGAGGGAGTTCAGTTTAAATACATCAATGGTTGTGGGATTTAGATGAACAATTTCATATTTAAAATAATACAATAATGGATACTTGCCTTTGCTTTGTTTCTGAAAAAAAAAAAAAAATCTTGTAAGCTTGTTTTTTATCAAAACCATCACATAATAGCCAACACTGTGTACACTCTGATGGTGAATCAAGGCTAGAGAAAGATGAAGACTGTTCTCTTTCAAAGCTATGATGATATAATAATCATCTAACATACTGGAGAGCTGCATGCAAATTAAGTGAGAACGTACAGTAAATCACAGTTACTCAAATTATCTTTAATGTTGTGTAGCGTGTTATCCGATAAACCCTGGAAATCCATATGCATTGAGAGCATTGCTGCCTTTCTCAAGTGTGAAATTACTATCAAGTTGCAGATGAGTTGTGAAACGGCCTGGCCGTGTGTGTGTGCCGCTAGCCGGCGGTTCCAGTGGCTTCACATGTGTCAAGTTTCCTGCAGAAATACAAGGGACCTTAAGAGATAAACTATCACAATATGAAATCTGTGCTGTAAAAAAAAGAAGCGAAGCAGTGGTAGAGATATAGTAAAAATGAATGTAATATCAGAAAGTAAGGGTATAGATGATTTTTATTATTGCCAGCTTTCAAGTTTTTGATTTCAAGGCAACTGTAATCAACCTCATTTATCTTCATAACGTAGGTCCCAGCTTGGAGACATCAAAGTGGTCAAATAAACTATGTAGCCAAAAATATGTGGACACCCCTGATGACACACTTTTCCTTTGATTTGGGCTAGGCCCCTTAGTTCCAAGTATGGGAACTCTTAATGCTGCAGCATACAATGATATTTTAGATTGCTAGAGATATGGTTTCTGATTTAGTGTGGGGGAACTTGACTCCGAAGAGCTGCGACCTGAACCTCATCAAACAGTACGCGATGAACTGTAACACCAAATGAGAGCCAGGCCGTATCGGCAAGCGTCAGTGCCCGAACTCCCTAATGTTCTTGTGGCTGAATGTGAGCAAATCCCTACAGCCAGGTTAGCATTCATTTGGAATCGTGTTTGAGGTGATGCAGAGCTGGCTGACAGAGTTGGGTAATAATTCTCCACGAGTGACCCCCTTTCATATTACACATGGTCATTGTTTTCAGTATGAAAAATTAGATAAGAGCAGCTTTGAAGTAATACCGACATTATAACTTCACACCTGCATGTGTAGTGATGTGTACGATGTGCATTGCATCACTGGGCTCCAAATGTGTTGTGACTGAACACAAGGTGAACTTTAGAGGTGGTGTGACTGCATAAAAAGTCACTGGAAACACACAATCTGGCATGAAAATATCAGTTTGCTTTAGATGGGGCAAATTGAGGCCAATGTTTCAACTTGAACAAAACATTTTAGCATGTATCCTGAGGATTTATGACTCACTTCATCAAAGTACTGTACATTTTCCAAAGAAAAAAAGGAGAGAAACTGAAGGAAATATGGGAAAGAATTGGAGTTCCTGGTAAGTTTTGAAACATGTCAGAGAGAGCTCACCAGCAATAAAGCAAAGCAGCTATTCCTTTCAATCTGAACACATCATCAGAAATCTTTTAGTGCTGGCTGCACTGTAGGACCAATTATAAAAGCAACATGAACCAAGAGAACGCTAAACAATAGCATGAGCATGATCTCCCACTCCCACTAAAAAAACTAACAGGACTAACTAACCGAAGACCTACAGTACGTTACTTTGTGTTATTATGTGTTGCAGGCACTGTATGTGTATGTCTGTATAAATGTGTGAGTTCATATCTGAGAGGGCTGAGCCTGTAATGAAAGGCCTTTATTTGAGTTAATGAAGACCAAAGTACTTGAACAGATTTAACAGACCTTTGCTGTAATTAATAAGTAGCCCATGCTTTAGCTGTTAGGCAGGGATTTTTAACAGGTGTGTGTGTGATATAACACTAGGTGTGTCAGTGCATGAGAATGCCTTAAGTTTTGATAATTCGTTCAATAGCGGAGATTGGGACTCTGATGTGCTTGTGTTTAATGATGTGAGGATTACACTGAAAAGTGTTTTCAGCTCCATCAGTTTCTTTCTTCCTCTGGAAGTTCTGTTGAGATACGACTTCTTCCCTCAGGTCACACGCGTTACTGGTTGTGACAGGGACAGCCCATACATATCAATAAACAAACACACTGGTCACAAACTGGCTGATTGGTGTATACCCAGACAGTACATGGAAATGTGTGTGTTTGTGCGCACTTTCACACATTTCAGTCCACTGTACTGCAAAACCAAGTCAATAAACCCATCTAAACATCCACTGACATTTCAACTACGAGCAGCACAAGCTGCATCCTCTCTTGATCTCCTTTTCCTCCTTCTCTCCTATTAGCATCACAAAGCAGTTTGTTCATTAATGTAAGAGTAACCACACCATCAATGCACATTCAGAAGATCTGTATACATTAAACACTCCTACAAATTAATATAAGTACACATACAAACACTTCAAAAGACAGGCACATCTGTTCTTACAAATACACACACTGTTAAACATATTTAACTGCATTAATAAGGCTACGGGGCAGCCCTGTCTATTCACTGGAGGGGGGTGAGGAAATAGAAAAAGGCAGAGGAGGGGAAAGGGTTTTGTGCAACAATCCGTGCTGCTGTTTCCATACATTTATTAATGTACTGCATGGGGTTTATTTCACTCATGTATCATTTGTTTTCCTAAGCGCGCATTTGCATACAGCCTTGAGCAGAGCAAGGATGTGAATTAAAACAAAGAATCCACTGAATGAGATTACACCCCCAACACTCACTACCCAACCATTTCTCTTTTTAGTTCTTTAGCACATTCACACATTCACATAAAAACATTAATTTACACTTTCACACATCAGCGCATGCACAGGCTCACTGCCCGACTTAGATATGAGCCATAGGGACATTCACCTGTAAAGTGCCAAACAGCAAAAAACTGACGAATCCTCCCTTTTCTCTGTAGCTCTTTTCCCGCTGTCGTGCATGTCTTTCATACGCAGGAATACTCGCAACATTTTTTATCAAAGTGCTGTGCTTCCAACCTCGTCTGTCCTTTCTATTCTTTACTTCTTTGTCTAAGTGTGCTATGAAGTTGAAGTTGCTGGGTCTAAAGAAATGTCAACAAAATGAATGTGTGCATGGTGTAAGAAATTTGCGCACCTTTGGGTTTTCATTATACTTTCATTTACACTAATTTGTCATTGCGTTTTTAAGCAATCTAGACCTCACTCTCACTTCTACAGATGAGACAACATGTTAAGTAGGCTGCAAAGTATAAAGAAAGTAATACTTTATCAGTACTGTTCTTTTTCAGTAATTACAATAAAATGTTGCCTAATCCCACATATGATCTGGAATCTTTCCCAATAGTCAGCCCACAGTCTGACACTCCTTTGAGCCCTCAGGTGGTAAATAGTTTCAGCACTGGGCCTGATGTTACTATGCCCACCTAAAAAGGATGCCAGACATGAATGATTTTCAAGAGGACAGTTACTTTGAGCTGCAATAGTCAATATTTTTCTATTAGTAGTGGGTCAAAAGATTATGTCATATATGAAAGCAGCGTTTCGCAGTGAAAAACAGAGCATTATCGCACAACTCTAAAGTTCCCCTCAGCTCAACGGAGAGTTTTAGCATCTTCCAGCTTTTTTGGTTTAGGACCCACAACTTCAATGTTTTGGTCTAGTCTCACAGCTCTCATCAACCCCCGTTTCAGCCACAGCAGGCAGCTATTTTCAGAAAAAAAGGCCCTGATAACCCACTATACACTACCTGCCCAGCAACCGTGCAGACAAAGCAACTGGCTTCACATAGTGAAGGATTTTAGCGGCTAAAGAATCAGATATTTTTCCCAGGAGTAAGTGGAGACCAACAACAGAGTGAATAATGGATTTACTTTGGGTGACTAGAAACTAGACCACGACAGCTTTATAAGGTATTAACATGTCAATGTTGTGTTTACGTATTCTGCTGCCACCAAATGGCCAAAAATCAATTAATCCAGCTTTAAGAGGGGAGTAATCGTATGTCAAACTGCTGTCCTCTTGTGCCACAATGTCAGTGCTGCTCATCTCCATTTACTTGCTGACAAAATCCAAACTGGGTTTATTACAATTTAGGACATGCTTTCTATTGGTTATGCTAACAAAAGTACCCACCAAAGTAAGTGCTGAAATATGGAAACACAAGAACATCACTACAGCAAAATCTGAGCTGGGACGAAGTGTGCAGTCAGATCTTGTTGTATTGTAAACAAGCCAGCAGTTTACCCAGATTATCTAAACCATTGAAAGTTTAGCGAAGTCCAACAAAAGACTGAGACCGAGCCACGCTTTTTTGTGCCATCTACCTTTTCTTTTTCCTATTTTCCTCTCCCTCCCACTCCACCTCTTCAATTGAATCACTGCATGTTTCTGGATCTCGGATTGTGCATCTTTCTGTTAATTAAGTGGCCCTTTACCTCATTCTTTGTGTTGCTAGTATTGCAGGCACCCACCACCACCATAACACCACCTTCCACCAGGCTCAGATACCCTCCTGGAGAGCACTCCACCGCGATCTGCTCCAATCTCAATCCATGAACGTTGTTTGCAGGTAGAGCTGAAAGTGAGCGCAATGTCAGTAACAACCCCTTACTGCTCAGAAAGACTGTGTCTCTGCACACTATGGATAGTATGTGTGGTCAAAGTCAAAGTGAGTCTGAGCAACAGTTTTTCTCTTCCAGGTGAATTTGGCTAATCTGGTGGTTTGTTTAAAACACGTCTAACTATCTCACTGCTATTCTTTCTTCTTCTTTCTCTCAGCAATGAACTCACACTGGGTGACTACTATGAAAATAAGACCCCAGTTTTTTGGGCTGGAATTATCCTTTAAGTTTGAGTTATCCCAAAGGTTTTCCTATTGTTTGCTAAAAACCATTTGATCACTACTTTTAAGTATCAATCAAACTTTTAACCTACATCGAGGCTTCGTCAGCTCACTGTGAGCCAAAACATGCTGAAAGGTGCTAGCCATGTACATGCACCTGCACACACAAACACACACACATGCACACACACACAGATGATGAGCTAAGGCCCTGGTCCTGGACTACTTTGTGAGGCCTTGTAGGGACAGCAGAGTTCCATTAGCTAAAGCAGCCAAGCATGGCCATTGCTGGCTCATCACTATCTGCCACCCCATCTAGTCACAAGTCTGGAGAGAAAGGGGGAGAAAAAAGGAGAGGATGAGGTGTATAGAAAATGAAAGCGATAGAAAAAACAGCAGCAAGATAAGTTCTGAAGAGGGAAAAGAAAAGCAAGAGAGGGAGAGAAAAGAAAGGGAGACTGAAATAAATCAGTGAACTTCACACATCATAGCGTGTTCGGTCGGCAGATGATTAGTCAGCATACATGGTACAAAAGAGCTGAGGGACCAATATATTTACCATTAAAGCAGTGGTTTAATGTTTCAATATGATTTACGAAGGTTTAAATAGCACATAATTCCCCAGTTACTCACCATATTGTTAACAATATATCAATGCTACTGCACTCGTATTGGAATCTAACTAGACATATACAACAATTACTCATGGCGCTACGGGGCTTATCCTCGGGATGCTCATCATGCTGGAGTTGATTAAGTTAGAGAATGTGTTTGCCTGATTGTTTGTCCATCTGCTTCCGAAACAATTAAGCACATGGCTTGGTCTCCTCTCCTCTCCTCTCCTCTCCTCTCATGTTTGGTATCCTCCCAGGAGCTAACTCCTCTACCTCCCTCCTCATTTCTCTACCTCTCCTCCTCTCCTTTATTTCCCAGCCCGCGGAACACTACGGAAAGTGCTGATGAACAATTAAACGTGGTCCTTCCCCGGGGAGGCAAGGTCAGTCATTGTGTGTGTGATAGTGTGTGCGTGTGTGTGTGTGTGTGTATGTGTGTGTGTGGGGGGGGATGCAACAAATGTGTGTGTGTGTGAGAGGGAGAGAGCGATAAAGAGGGAGAGACTTGGCAGAGGTACAGATACATGCCAGACAGAGGTTAAAAAGCTGAATAATGTTATACAGTTTGTGTAGGTGTTAGACCGATAGTGTTGAGAATATTTTTTGTCCATAACACTGAAAGGGGAGTGAAAGATGCAGAACCAATCATTCATACTGTACAAAGTGTCATTGTGTAAGCATTGAAGGTTAATCACTGATCATTCTGGTGAGGATTACTGTGCATCAGGAACAAATGTAGAACCCTTGCATATTTACTGTACACACTGCCAGTATCACTACTGGATCACACAAAATTGCTTCTTATACATTCAAAGCCTAATCACTTTTTCATGACTTGGAAGTGCAAATTGTCATTAAAACATTTTTTTGGGTTAAATTAAAGTCAAGGCAGTTGAGACCAGAATAAACAGCGCATATTTAATTTAGTCTTAGGTCTGTACCGAAACACTTTTAACCATTCTAGATTGGTCCATATTGAAATATATCAATAGGTATTTGATGAACTGTCATGAAATTTTGTACAGATGTTCATGATCTGTACAAAGTCCTATGGACTTTTGAGGCCCCCCTCACTTTTACTCTCTGAAATGTTTGGCTTTTAGTGAAATGTCTTGACAACTATGAAATTGATTGCTATTAAATTTTACACAGACATTCATGGTGCCCAGAGGATGAATCCTAATGACTTTGGTGATCCTCTGACATTTGTGGCTTTGAATGAAATATCAACAACTATTGGGAGAATTACCCCCCCCCCCAAAAAAAAAAAAAACACACACACGCAGGCACCGGAGGTTGCAAGTCCTCGTATGCCCTGACTGTCAAAAATCTGCATTGCCGAACTATAAAGTGTATCATACTGTGACGTTTGGTTTTGATACCCGTGTGGACGTTTGGTGTAGTCATTATCTGATTATTACATATATCAGATGCTTGCAGCTATGAATGTTTCTTTGCAACAAGAGTCACAGTCAGTCTTCTCTTTGAGGCACATGCAAGCGACTTGGTTTTCCTTCTGGCCTTTGTAAAACAGAAAATAAAATAGTTAACTAATGTATGAACTGTAGCACTCAGGAATACAAAAGTGTACTTATTCCACACAGGAGGGTGGATTAGTAAAATGGTCGCTATCTCGCTCTCTCAGCAATAAAATGTACTACTGTTATTGCTGAGATAAATAGCGTCTCTCTCTCCTCGCAGCTCTCCACATCTCCGTGGTGCTGAAAGACACACAGCAATTGAGCAGCGGCTCCTTTTCATGTTTTCTCGTTCTTATTATTCATAATCTTATTAATAGGAATAATAATATAGTAATGTTGTATCTGCCATTTCTGACCACGAAAACATGAAAGAGAGAGAAAGTGAGACCAGCACATCACTACTGTAAGCTCAAGCTTTCTTGATGTACAATAAATTCTAGGTTAGGAATGTGGGCATTTGCTGCAGCGCACCAAATATGACATAAGCCCCACTTACAAAGCATACCTATACACACGCCTAGATGTCTATCAAACCTAAAGGTGTAATGTGTTGCTGTGGTGTTTGCTACAGCTTGCCAATGTTCGTGTATACATGTATACAAGTACTGTACCGTGCGTTAGTCGGCTGAATCGTTTGACACCTCACAGACGACTGAATAAAATGGCTGAAACGCGTCCTGTGTAGAAACGCCAAAAGAACTACATCCATTTTGTACAATGCTGAACTTAATGATTTACGTCAAAGGCCAACATTCACTGCCAATGCAGGATATACTGTGACCTTTATGTAGCAAAGGGGATAGCAACCACAGTCTTTCCCAAAGAATGTGTGTGCCTGAGTTCTTGTCCAGGCAAACATGATCTTATTAACCATGTCATAACCTTAACAAAGCGTTTTAGTAGCCTAACCCTAACCATATCTTAAACCGTACCTTATTATTTTTTAAATTTCTGACAACTTGGCAGTGGAAACAAGTTTTAAATACAACATTCAAATTAAGCGTATTCCCACATTTAGTAGTTACAGAGCAATACTTGGAATCATGTTTCCGGCTGTGAGAGTGAACTGAAACAGTAAAGTTGTAGGCTGGAAAAACAAGGCGATGAGCTGAAAGATGCTAAAATGCTCTGCAAAATTGAAGGGAACCGCAGATTTTGGTTCTAATTCTCCATAGGTTCAACATGATGAGCGACTCCCTTCACACTGTTACATTGTTTTCACATTGTCCGTCGTTACATTGTAAAAATAAAAAAATAAAAAAATAAAAAATATAGCTGCTTTAAGCTATTATTTATTTGTGTGATTAGTTTTCGTCCCCTGAAATTGGGACACTATGTATATAAAGGGCTAAAATATCTAGACAGTTCATCTGATATCTGAACTGCGTAGATATTATATATTATATACCCTCAAACTAAAGTTTAGATATAGTGTCACTGTACAGTAGTAGTGTTGTACAGCTGCAGATATTGCAGCAATGCTGCAGCAAGTTTTCTCCTTCTTTATCACAGTAACTGGAGTTTAAAGATTTTTGTGCCATTAAAAATAGAAACAGATGGATTTGTAGTTAAAGACAGAAAGGCTGGGGCTGCTCAGCAGGTAGAGGGGGTAGTCCACTAAGATCAGTGGTTCGGTCCCGCATGTTGAAGTGTCCTTGGGCAAGATACTGAACCGAATGTTTCATCAGGGGCAATCCAGTGAGTCTTTGTGTGTATGTATAGAAAGCTCTGTATGTATAAAAAAGTGCTATATGAATGTGTGTGAATGGGTGAATGTGGCATTCAGTGTAAAGCGCTTTGAGTTGTTGACAAGACTAGAGAAGCACTACATAAGTGCAGTCCATTTACCAAAGGCTGAATTTTGAAACCAAACCTGCAAACAGTTTGTGCCATGGATACGTGTGCAAACATACACACGCACACACAGCGGCTCACTTAACAAATAAACAGCACTTATGACATCACTCAAAAACAGTGAGGAGACAATCGTGACCATCTTGCGTTGCCGTTCACTGTCTCTCTTGGGATTCGTCAGCAGCAGGGGAGTGGGTGGAGTTCAAAGTAGACTAAAAATAAAGAAACAGAATGTAAACTGGAGAACAGGGCATTCTGGCAGTTTCCTCTCAATCACCGTCTGGCAAACCGTTATTAGCTGTGACTGTGTGCGGGAAATCATTAATTTTAGAAAAACAAAATATGTCAAGTTTATCCCTGGGGCCAGCGACTATTTCTGTGTGTTCAAGGCGGGAAGTGTTGAATGCAATGATATCCTGAAGGCAATTTGTTATTTATTAATTTCCTCTCATGCATTTTATTTGAGCTTTTGGTTGAAGGGGGAGTTCTAATTTGTACACAAATATATGGTCTATTTACAGTCCAGGCAGGGTAATACAAAAAGAAACACTTGGGGGAGGGAAGATATTTAATATCACTGCTTTTTAAGTATATTAATTATCTGTGCTTCAGTGTGTCATATCAAATTCAGGATCACTTTTCTAAAGTTAACAGCTATCACTCTATTTTTATGCTTCTCATGCAGTCATGTATTGTATATCTGTTTCTCTGACATCACCAGCTGAATGTCAGCCCACCACCTCAAATTCAGCCTCGACAATATTCATGTTTCCTCTCTCCTTGGAAAATCTTGCCCTCTACAAGAACACTTCATCACTGCTGACAAGCCAATAGTGACTGCCACCCAGAAGTCAAAAATTTAGTACAACGATGCAGCCACAGACTGGTACTACAAATACAACATGGGGCCTTTTGCCGATGGAGACTGTGTCCGGCTCCTTGCTCAAGTTTAGTCCTCTCCTGTCTGTGCTGCTGTGACTCCCTCGATGGCCACACTCCTTCCACCCCCAAACAACTCCTCCACAACGCCGCAGCACGCCTAGTCTTCAACCTCCCCAAACCCGTTCCCATGTTATCCCCCTCGTACAGTCCCTCCACTGGCTGCTTGTATTGAATACAAAATCCTGCTGCTGGCAAACAAGGCTACAAAGGGATCCCCACATGCACACTGCACGGCCACTGTCCAGGTCTATACACAACAGCCTGTTCTACTTTTCTGCCACCACTGGCCATTCCCATTCCAAGTCCTGACTGTGTTTCCAGTGGTTCCCACTGGCTTTCTCCTTACTTCTCCCATCCTCTCCCGCATTCTGCAATTTTTCCTTAAGTATCCTGACCGTCTTTATTTTAGAACTACTTATTTTAATTCTGGCCTCTTAGTGGGATTTTGTGAACTCTACTGTTGCACCCCTATTAAGTTGCCCAGAATGAGAGCGTCAGTCAAATTAATGAAATGTAAATGTCAGTCTTTGTGCTTGCCTCTGTTTCTTATCCTCTCTCCTCTTGTTTATGAATGTATGAGCGTGTTTTGGCAGTGCAAAAAGTACATCTAATTTTCAAAACATGAGCTCACGAAACCCTCATGTTAGTAATTGTATGCTTCCTACCCTGAATGCGGCATACATGTGTGTCCACGGATGCGTGTACAGTTTTAAATCGCTTGCATTAACCCTGTGAACCTCAGGCATGGGGAGCCTACCTAAAGGCTTGTTAGGTATGTGAAATGTTACAGATATGCATGGATTGGACACACACATTACTGCATGGGTCGAAGTGCTATAAGGTGACCATAAAACTTGGGAAGGCTGTAGCTTGATTGCTCACTACCTGCACAATAACCTTTAGAAGCTGTTAGCAGGGAACCTTTTGTTTCATATAACCATCTGTCTGTCTGTAATTTCTTATGCAAGACGTAAGATTCTTTGCGTTCACAGGCATTTACTGTAAACCTATCTGTCACCAGTTTCACTTGGTGTTCTATGAATGGCAATGTCTATTTGTCAGTTGGTCCACCACTTAGATTCAGACTGTAACATCTCAACAACCGTAAGATGGCTTAATATTAAATGTTGTACTGACATTCGTTGTCCCCAGAGAAAGCCCACTGACTTTAGCGATCCCCTGATTTTTCATCTGGTGACACCAGCAGGTTGACATTTTTGGTTTCAGTGAAATGAAAACTATTGGATGGATTGCCATGCAATTCGGTACAGATATTCATGGTGTCCAGAGAGTAAGTCCTAATGATTTCGGTGATTCGCTGACCCTTCTTGTAGCGCCAACAACAGGTCAAAGTTTTCACTTATCCAGTGAAATATATCAGATGGATTTCCACAATATATATATATATATATATATATATATATATATATATATATTATACCTGCCTCCATCAGCATGCTAGCTTCATCATTGTGAGCACATTAGCATGCTGACATTTGCATTTATATTAAATTACTGCATTTGCTCTCAGAGCTGCTAGCATCGCTATAGTCTCTTAGTCTTGTTGGAAAGAAGTAAAGGAAGAAAAGACTATGATATCTTCTTTTTCCATGAGTTTGAGAACATTGTCCTGTTGCTGAGCATCAAAAAATAGCTCCACATCTCTCACTTTCTTCCCTGCCTATTTTCTTTCTGGGCCTGCCGTGTTCTCTGTAAGGGAGTGAAAATACGATATGGATAAATGGGGAAAGAAATAAAGATAGAGACAGGTCTAGACAGAGAGATGGAGAGATGGATCGAAGATGGGGAGTGAGGTGAAAGGGGAAATGGAAAGATGGATAGAAAGATGGATGCATGATTAGGTGGGAGGGAGGGGGAGTTAGTGGCATCTATAAATAGGTGAATGAATGGACACATGGCTGGTCGCTGCCTGAATGAGTGGATGGATGGATGGATGGATGGATGGAGGGATGGATGAATGGATGGTTAAGAGATGAAAAGCCTTGAGGTAAGGAGAGATATTAAAAGATGAATGAATACAGGGTAGCTTCCTTTCTGCACTTCTACATCTTCTTTACTTTCCCCCAGCTCTTCTCCCTTCACCTCTTTTCTCTTTCTCGTTTTTTGGTCTCTGTGATTGTTTCTCTGTTTCTGTTATGCACTCTCTCCCTTTCTCTCTCACTCTCTCTCCCTCTCTCTCCCCCCTCTCTCTTATTCTGACCAGATGAGTAATAGCTCTGGCACTGTGGCTTGACTGATTAATGCACTTGAAGAGCCCAGGGAGGCGGAGCACAACAAACAGACAGAGGAGGGAGAAAAAAAAGACTGAGAGGAAACACAAGGGAGAGAAGAATGAGAGAAAGAGTCATAAAGAATGTGTGTGTATGTGTGTAGATGTCTTTCTATGGTTGTGTGAACAAATTTTGGTTTGAAACCAGTGTTGTGAGGATATTTTGGCAGGTCCTCACACCTTCAAATGGCTGTTTGAGGGTTAAGACTTGATTTTAAGGTTCAGGTTAGAATTAGGTTTAGGTTAGGGTTAGGATTGTGGTTAGGAATCTATTTGTGATAGTTAAGGATTGGGTAAGGGACCAGGGAATGCACTATGTCAACGAGTGTCCTCACAACTATAGACCAGCATCCGTGTGTGTGTGTGTGTTTGTGTTAGTGTGTGTGTGTGTGTGTGTGTGTATCATCCGGAAGCTGCTGCATCAAGTGGTTTGATTCTCAGAGGGAGGTACCTGTCCCCTCATCAGTGGAAGTGTTCTCTATTTTCCAGTTAAGGACAATCATGCTCACTCATACTGTATCACCAATCAGCCATCAGTGGGATTCGTGTGAGGGAATGGGATGAAGAGACACACATCGAGAGAAAGTGACAAAGGAGTAAAAAAAAAAGAAAAAAAAGACAGAGAGAGGTAAGACAAAGTGAAGGGGGAGATACTGTAGTTTTTCACTCTTGGGTTGATGAGGTCCAAACTAATATTAGAAGTGATTGCAGGGCACATGCTCTCTCTCAGTTCACCCTCTCTGCCACCTCTTCTTGTCTGTATGGTCCTCTCCCCTTCCCTCCATCTCCTTCTCATCTGTTAGCTTTAAGGGCTTTTTGCTGCCCTTCTGCACTCTGTCCCGTCTTAATGATGCAGTAATGATGCAGCTCACGGTGAATCAGCTCCACCATTTTTTTGGTTGTTTCTTCTTTCAGACCATGGAAAGCAAGGCACTTCATGCTGAGTTTTGACACGAAATCCAGGAATTAACCCAACCAGACCCTTAAGGTTAAACTAAGGATAAATGAACCATGACCGAGATTTATACGTCACCAACAGTTACCCTCACCTTATCTCAGTTTAGTAGAGAAATCCAGCATTTACAGTTATTTCTGCTAAATCAGGCCAGTAATTTATTTGTGTTCAAAGGTAAATGCCACCCTAAATCACTTCACACAAGAATAACATAATTTAAAGTCACAGCATAGCTCATACGCCTAATCTATTTGCCAAGCTAACTGGAGTGAGATTTTTTTTCAACATTTACTCATTTTCATAAAAAGCAGTGGTTCACAGACTCTCATTTTCTAGGATCGGAAAGCTGGTCTAAAAGTTTCCAGGTTTTCCATGACATGTGGGAACCCTGTTTTGTAATGATTGTGTATGGAAAAGCCTTCTACAGGCAATATGGGTCACACAAACTGCAAAACAGACTATGACCACTAGCCCTAAAATTACCGAAAAACCCAGCGATAGTCCTGGCTTGTGTGTAATGAAGTGGTGTACATGCAATATCCCTTCGGTGTCATCCCACGCTGTGCAGTGGTCCTGACCAACCAGTTTCATTAGCTACTGTGTAGGGCAATGAACCCCTGGTCTTTTCTGTGAATTGTACCCCTCTGCCACGTGTATACCTTCACAATAGGTCTAGTTTTAATTTCTGGTATTGTCGCTAAACTGTTTGCTAGCTAATGTAACTCACTTCCAAATGCATAGTCTTTGTTTATTAATGCTGCAGGATAAACTCTCCTCGCTTACAAAAGGATGATATGATGATGATGATGAGGATGATGATGATCCATGATGTAAACATTCATTTTGGCTTTGCACAGTTAAATGCAGTTTAATATATCATGAGCAGGGACTGGCGTGTTGATTTCAATTTACAGTAAGATGTCCCCATCACTTATTCTGACATAAACTTTAATCCTGCCCACAGAGACTCTAATTAGCTCCGATTGGCTCACTTACTCCAGCTTGGACAACTTGTTCAAAGAGAGCAACACCAGACCTTAATGAATGAGATTTTGACATGTGGGAAGCATTTCAAAGATCTGTTTCATTTTTTGATAAACATTCAAATGACTTCCTGTGAGTATGAGCTACAGCAGTACTACCCATTCTTGAAAAAACAAAAACAAGAAACCAAAAAAGGAAGTTCCACCTATTCAAACATTCAATATTATATAAGACACTGTGACTGATAATAAGATAATAATCTAATAAGTAACAGCAAGCAACAACTACTGATGCACAATACACAATAACCTTTGCCTCATGGTAGCTTGTAGGCATTTAGTACAGCAACTTGAGGTGAGTGACAAGGTAAGAGTTTAGTCTCTTGCTTGAGGCCACACTTACAGGATCATTGTGGATACACATGCTGGCAATTAAGGAGAATGGCTCAGGAGGAAAGGAAAAAAAACACACTTCAAAATAGCTGCAAGAAGAAAAAACTGCATATTAATCAAACCCCAATGTGACAAAAACAGTTTTTTTCCCTTCAAACCAGTACCTATACCTGCACCTCATTAAAACACTTTGTCTGCATTTGCTGTAAATTCATTTTGAGTGAATTTTAGGATCAGATGCGAGTCCTTGATGAGGTGATTGTCATTGCTTCCACACAAAGCTTAAATGCTGTGCTTTTTTATTCCTTCCTTTGTTCATTGTGACTAATTAAAACATCTAGAGAATTCACTTATCTTTTCTTAGGTTACAATCTACATTAAATGAAATTAGAAGCTTTTGTTTGTTTAGAAGAAGAACAGAAGATACAAGTTATTTCTGCTTTCATGGTGATATCTCACTTTGAGGCAGCGAGTGATGGCTGGGGATAAAGAAAGGTGAGGCAGTGTCAAAACTATGATGTTGCACTTCGTGGAAAAGAATCCCTGGAGTCAATTAGATGATCTAAAAAAACAGTTGTATATGTTTGTGTGTGTGTGTGTGTGTGTGTGTGTGTTGTTCTTTTAACCTGGCCTTGTAGCCCTGTGTGGCAGCTGTGACGCTGGTGTTTCTGAGCTTTAGCATGGTTACCTTTCACTACACACACCGAGTGATGGGGAGTTGAGGGAGAATTTCTGTGTCATTCTTTTGAGTTTAGTTTTCTTTTGTTGCTTTCATTTTTCTCTATTCCTCTGTCTCATCGATCCAGAACTCTCCCACCTCTCTGTCTTTCACCCTGTTTCATCTGAGGAGTCTTTTTCACATGCATTGGTTTCACTCAGAGCATCCTTTAACTTTTAACCTTCATTCTCTAACTCCACAGATCCATCACCACTCTGGCTGTGTGTGAGCATATAGAATTAGTGTATACAGTATGCTGTTTTAAAGGCTGTCCTCATGTTATAGACCACTTGGTGGCACTGTGGTATTTGGAGTCAGATAATAAGCCGTTTTCTCTGTATTCTTTTTTCTTTTCCTATTTTTGTAGTTTTAATGAAGGGGCACAACATTAGAGGAAGGTGTGAGAGGACCAAGAAAAGCAAAAGGGGCTAAAGAAGACAGGAAAATTGAGGGGGGTGAGGAGGGATGAAACCTGGAAGAATGGGTTATTCCGGTATGGTGAGCTCTAACATATCCAGAGACACACAAAGACCAAGAATGGGGAGACATCAGACATTCTACAATATTGCCAAATTATCATTTCCATGCTTACGCCTCACTTCCTTTTTTACAGTACAAGCGATGCTGAAACCTGGGGTGACATAACATAAAAAGAGCACATAACCAAGACTACCCACTTTCAAAGTGCTAAGTCTTCAATAAGACCATGAACTAAATCTTCCTTTTATGGCAGATTTTGCAGAAGCAGTACCTTGCAATTAACTGTCATTCCTACTGTCTTAATTCCAAAGAGATTGAAAAAGGCGATAATGATCCTCCATTAATTCTTATCACATCCATGATCAGTGAGCAAGATTTCATCAAAAAAGAGTCTAAATTAAACACTTTGCCTTTTTTTTAGTCTGTATTTATCTGTGGAAAGTTGAGAAAAGATATAGGCCTACACTCGTGTTCAGTGACATACGGCTTCTAGCTCACACAAGCCGCAGGCGTGTGCAGCTCATTCTCAAACTTATTAACATCCATCAACACGTAAAGCCACAGTATGCATAAATAGTCTCAGAGCAGTTGGATGGAGCAGTTAACTTCATTTGCTCGAGAAGGCAGTAGTTTTTCCATTGTTGTGGGAGGGTTGGTGTTGTTTTAGTTTAACTACTTGCAGACACCAGCCATTCATTCCCGTAAGTTAAAATAAAAATTAAAAAAAATCTCAAAGTTGTATTAACTGTTTTGGTTTTGTTTGTTTTTTTGGCCACTTGGGTATAATGGAAGAACTTGTGAACACCACACTGACATATTACTGCTATGTAAAGGCGTCAAAGCTAATGTGTTAATGTGTTAGCAAGCAATCGCTGTACACATCCAAAAAATGTGGAGCAACATTACTCACCTGGAGTATAAGATAAACAGTGTCAAATTGAGTCTCTGATTAGGTTGTGGGTTTATCAGAGCCTTTTCACTGAAAACAGCCTCCTGCAGCTGGAAATGAGCTTGGTGAGAATGGTAAGACTGAGCCTATGGGAAGACTATGTACCTTTTGAAATAAGAAACACATTTTTCATCTTACAAATAAGAAGTTGAATTCATAAGAAATTAAACACACCCTTTTCTTAATTCACTACACTCAGGACTTATGCTGCTAAAATGCCCACAACCAAGTCACAATTTACTCGCTCAAATATTTGCTAAAAATCATGGAAAAGAGAAGATTTCAACAATTTTTTAGTCCCTGCACTGTTGTGGTGAAACTTAAATGATCAGCACATTCCTTAAATGAACAAATTGCAGAAAATCTTATTGTTATTTATTTAAGAAAAGCTACTACAAATTCAATCACTCGCAACAAACAGACAAACACAAACGAAATCCGCATGCTCAAATGATCAGTGTACCCTGTGACCCTTTGGACGCCTAGATCCTCCTGTTTGTCCAACACTGGCTCTTCAGCAGCACTGTAAGGGTGTCATAGGCTAACAACACCAAAACAGATGTCACAGCGCAGATAAATAGCAAAAAAAACTCAATCATAGATACTGGTTTAGCCTTGGGCTAAATAGTCTTTCAAGAAAGACACCACATCAAGATAAAAAAAACAAAAAACAAACAAGTGTTGGGCTATGAACTTGACCAACTGAGAGGAGGAGGGTGGGACAAGGACTTTGCTGACTCAAGACAAAAAGTTATGCACTTGTAGCTTGTAGATTAATGACTGAAGATCCACAATGGCCAAACGCACTAACACTCTCCAGCTGTGGAGGACAGCTTGAGCTTTATTGTGCTCTTTAAAATAATATCTTCTATTGACAGATAAAAGATAAAACTGTCAGATTATCCATAATATGTGGAAAAGCATTTTCTGGTATATTTTGGAAAAGGGTGTAAATCTTATAGGCTTCTTTGTCACAAAAATATTTTGTCTCATAAACTGCATAAGCTGGTTGTTCAAAAGATTATTTGCTCTCAAAGGTTCAATCTTTATACATTAATCTGATACACCTACACGATATCATGGGATGGTGTATAAATAGCATGCAACTCTTAAGGACATTTTGCATGTCATGTCTACGCATTTTAAGCTTTTGGCATATCATTTAACTCCATTTAGTCTGCCCTGTAATTTGAGGCTGTTTTAGTTAGTGTTACTGATAGGGTTAGGGTTAAGATTAGGGTTAGGGGTTAGTCAGTAAAGAAATGACGTGGTGTCAAATGACACATGAAAAGGAAAAAAATGCGTAGTGCTAATTACTTAAGAAATTGGCGTGTTATCCATACGCCTTTCGGCGATACCAGGCTGGATACACACAACCTCACTGAGTGTGTTTCATTGCCAGCTGCACCCATCTAATTTATCCCCCTCAATATACACCAATTACATATAAAACACTGATGAATCACATTAGGGCAACGTACACTGGAGCATTAATCATGTGTTAGGCAATCAGAGATAATTTATGGCTTCTCCTGTGTTTCTAAATGATCTCTCTCCTGTCCCTGATTGATCCATTATTTGGTCGTAAGCAGAAACATGTTTGCCACATCAATCAAATGATTAATCGCAAATAATTGCCTTGACAGCTGAACATAATATACTATGTTTGGGGGGTGGCTTGGGTTGCAGTGAAAAGAAGACTGTTTGGTGCTTCTGTAGTTCACCCATGACTCTCACCCACATACACGCCCTACTATCGCTAACAGTCTGTATTTTCTCCTTTGAGCTTATTCACAGTGTCTGTATCTCTTTGTGGTGTTACAAAAATCAGATGTAAATACTGTCAAAATTTTTTAAAGCTGCACTAATCAATATTTCTGCCTTAACAATGGATTAAATGACTGTGTGTAATGTGAAAGGGAATGCCTGCAGTGACAAACCCACTGGGAATTATCACCTGACCACTGTTTTCCTCAACTCTACGGAGCGTTGTAGGGTCTTTCAGGTCAGTGTTTTGGTTCACGTGCTGCAACTTGCTCTTTTGGCATCACTCAAAGCTCTCATTAACCTTTTTTTCCAGCAGCAGCAGGCAGCAGTTTTCAGCCAAAAAGCTCTGATCAATCTTATCAATAGAAAGTAGCTAAAGTCTGCTCAAAAAGTCGCTAGATGTCACCAGATTACATTACACGTTAATTTGCATATCTGTGATGACTCTGTGGATTTTTAAATCATTAATTAAATCATTTTGACCAAAAATAAAGGAGTTCCCCGGACAAACAATGGGGATTACTGTGTGGCTGTTGATTGGTCGACTTAACGTGCTGCTGACATGTAACCCCGGGACCCAGGGCCTGTGCCTGATCAGTAATCCACCCATGGCTGTCCACTGCCCAGCTCCAAACAGCAGACAGACACATTTACCGTCTAGAGCATGTAGCATTTATAGAAAAGAAACAGAGATTAAACTGAGAGATAATTGGATCAGGAGTTAAACAAAACAGAGCTAAATTGTGAGTGAATATTGGACATTCTGTCCAGAAACACAATTAATGAATGCTAATGTGGCATTGTGTCTGCTGGACATGTTAATAGGCAACTGTTTGTTAATGTGTTTGCCATAGCAACCCTACTTGGTTATAATTTGACAATGTTGTGTTTACAGCTTTTCTCCAGTCAACAAAGAAGCTTTACTAAACCCAATGTAAGCTAGCTGCACAGAATCAATTAATTGGTGTAGACTCGAGACCAAAACAGAGCTAAAATGCAATTGGATATTGAACTTTGGTCTGGTGGCCAGACACTCGTCTCCATTGGGATGATAATGTTGCTCCATATCTGCTAAACCATTTAAATAAGCAAATGTTTGCTAACCGGTTAACTTAAACAGACTCATTAGCCAGGGATATGATGGTTGCTCTACATTCATTTAGCTTGTTTGGATGTTTCTTTACCCTCTAAAGGCCAAAAAATTATTCATGCAACTTGAAGACCCTTCCTTCTTCGTATTGTGCTAGTAGCTGACAGCGTTCCTCAGATGATTCTTCCCTCCTCCCTTCCTCCCCTTTACTAACTTCTCTGCAGTTAACTGTCTCATAGTACATGAACAATCTCCATCCCTGTTTTCTGCTGTTTTTTCTCTGTTGTCTCTGCCCCTCTCTCCTGCCTCCCTCTTCCCTTTTTGCACCTGCAGGCTCGCCCTCTTCCCTTCTTCTATCAATTTATGCGTGTCAGGCAGTTACCACCTCCATTCCTCCTTTCCATTGATTTTCTCCTCTCCCTCTGTTCATCTCTTCCTCTTCCATCCCCTCTCGCTCACACATCCATTCTTACTTCTCACTTTATGCCTCACTTTCTGGGGGCTTTCCATCCTGTCACCTGTCTGTGTCTTTTGTGGGGTCTGTGTACACAATAACAACCTCTGCTCTGTTGTTCCTTCCTTTTATATCTCTTCTTCTTTTCCAGTTTCAATTCTTCACTTCCGCTAGCCTTCCCACCCGTAAATCCACCGAGCCCCACCCTACCTCGTGTCTGCTGCGAGGTCTCCGTAGACATTAGCTGTCTCCATTCTGCCTGACTGAGCTAAATTATTCCACAATAAGTCACTGGGCTAATTTACTGGCATAATCACCTCATGCATTTGAAATTTAAATGATTTCATGAGTGCCTGTACCGCTCCCTCATTAAAGAATCCCTCTCAAGACTCAAACAAGCAGGTAGGGCTCGCACAGGAAGGCACGGTACTACTTTCACCTGTGGGCGTACGTGTGGGATGGCATCATGTATTAAGTCTGAGTCGTGTGTGTATATGTCTATTCCCTGTATTCACTGTATTCACCACAGCCCGCTAATCGATCAGTATACTTCCTCAATTAACTGGCATGGGCTTAAGTATGGCTGACTTTTGACCTTCAAGGTCAGAGTGTGGCTGCATTATAAAGATGTCCATCAGTAGCCGCCACCCCACAGGCCTCCCGTTGACAACTTGACTGGATGGAGACTCATGGGAGGTGTACAATTGATTGGTGTGTCGATGTTGCACCCAGAAAGCAGGAGACTGGTGCACACACACACACACACACACACACACACACACATAGACACACACACACAAGTCCAGATGCACACACAAGAAAGTGTTTATACATGTCCAAGCAGACATTTGAATGAATGCTTGATGGAAATCACAGAGGACTGGAGGCAGCAATCAATTTAGCAACTGTGTCATCATTAATATTTGAGTGTTTATGGGAGAGGTCAACAGAGAGGATCCAAAAAAAAAAAAGAAAAAAGTTTTGCATGGTGGGAGATCGTTCACAATGAACCTTTAACGCTAATGTCCTATATTTTCATGCAGATGAATAAATGAATACATTTTGTAATCTATGTTTATGTGTTTAATAGTACAAGTGTCTTCTTCGGTTTAAGCGATTAAGCATGGTTCTGTGATGTTTACATTACAAGTTATTAATCGTTAATTGAAGGCATGTTAAATCCGGGCATAATTGGCCCAAAACTGTTACTGCAGAAAGAGGTTAAACTGCATTAATTTCTTTGTAGATACCAAATTCGCCCCAAATTATGACCCTTTGAAAACCCACTCAAAGGCACTGAACCAACAAAATCACAACTACACATCAGCTGTGACAACCACTGTATATATAAAGCTCAAACTAAAAATTATTCCGAAAGAAAACTCCAAAGAACTAACTCCAAAGAAAAATGGAAACAGCAGCTTTTTGATTAAAGTCAAACTGTGTTTGTATCGCAGAAATCATTTACTGTATATTTATGTTGGCATTTGCAGGTTGTACTGTAATTGTATTGTTTTGATTTTTCATTTCTGGAGAGGAGGGTGTGTTTTAAGTGATGTGGTTTTAAGAAAGTCCCCCCGCTTTGGCGTATTGTGTGGCATTAAGGGGTTGTATGAAACATACCGGGAGGAGGGGAAATGTTAAGAAGCAAGGCCCTTTCTGATGTCATTAATATTTTCCTTGAGCCTTTTACTTGGATTATACAAAAGCATCACCCTCCTTGGTCAATTTCTCAAAATGAAAGGAAAGGTTTCAAGAAAAATTTAAGACAAGTAATACGTGCAAATACACAACACACAATGAGAGGATGATACTACACAACAGTCCCATTATAAACAAACAGTGCATGTGTTATTCAAACAGGAGACATTTGCACATGTAAGGCTTAAAATAACAGTGAAACAGTAAAAATGCAACATTTATTCAGAGATGGGATTTAAAGGTTTACACTCACATTAAAAAGTGTCAGTGCATGTATCAAATATATCACTCACATTCAGCTCTTATGTTTTTGTTTTGCACACAAAATGTACAGTATTTCTTAAGAAATATGCATTATACAACATGACCTCAGAAAGCATGGATGAAAAAACTCCAACAAGCAGCTAAATATATCAAACCTTGGGCGCAGGCTACAAGCAATCCCAAATGACTCACACCTGAACAGGTGACATGACTACAAACAAATGTAGGATTTGGGAAATTCCAAGTTTATTCAAAACCGCAACTGACTCTGTCCACTGTCCTTTTTGTATTTGTGTGTGGAGCTAAGCTATAGTTAAGTCCAGGAAAACAAGACAGTATGAAAACATAAGCATAATAAGGGGCAGACCAACCAAAGGGAGAGAGCATGTTTGTACATGTGACCCTAAAAGAAAGATCATTCTCTTAGCTTTCATGGTTTTCAATAACTCATCATAATTTCCTGCTGGGATGAACTTTGAAAGCCAAGTGTTTCTTCTGACTGCCCTATGTTCAACTTACAACTTTTCCCTCCTATTGCAGGTCAAAATTCATAGTATCTAGGCTTCCCATTACATTTCAGTCAACGGTAATTTATGCAGCTGTTTTACACCCTCAGTCACAGGGAGCAAAGGATGGTAGCTGACATCACTCGCCTGATTTTGTTTTATTTTAATGACGTTACCAGCTTTCTATGAAAATTAATAGACTAGATATGATTGCAAAGGCACAATACACTATTTTATCTCACAAATGAACTGATATACTGTATAAAGAAGTACAGCACAATGTGGATATTGCATGCTGTCATATAAAGATGAGATTCGCCATTACTAAATGAAATTATCATATTATCATATATTCATTTAATTACTGTCATAATTGCTGCTATATAACATCACATTGCAAGTAAAAGCACGTTAATTAAAATGTAGTTCATAAACTGCTCAATGCAAGGCTTAAACTGTTGGAATAACAGTCTCCCACACATGTGCATGTGTGAGTATTTCACAGCAGCCTGACGTTGGATGTGAATGAGTTAATCATGGTACAATGGGTCGTTGTGTGCAACGGCATGGCGCTTTTGATTTAGAGACTGCAGATGGAACACACATACATTATCTGTCCTTCTGCCTTCAGAACACTGCAGGGATTTAATCAAGTGAAGGAGAAGGTCTTTACACAGTTTAAAATCAGCTGTGGCTGATGGATAATGGTAAGAATCCTTCGTTAATCCACAGCACTGTAAAGACTGCTTTCCTGATATTCTTGCTATTATAGTATTGAATTATTTTTGAGAACACTTCCAGGTAATAAGGAATAAAATGTTACGACTATGTTTCTATCCTGTTTTCAAATTCCTCTCCTGATTGGGGAAAGTGCCTTTGTGTTTAAACCTGGATTGTTGTAAATTGCAAATAGTTTGCACCAATTATGGTCCAAAGTGCAAATACGTGCAAATCTTACACGTGCAATGGGGAAAGTAAGGAGGCAGACCTTGCAGTGAAATTACAGTGATAACCTGTGTCAAGTAATTACACTTTAAAAACAGAAATGTGAAGGTTTGTGCAAAGCAAACCAGAAGTGGGAGCTTCCTGTTTATCCTGTGTTACAACAAAAATTGATGGATTTAGTTTACATAGTCTTGATAACAAGATGATTCTAAAGCCGGACTCTGTGCAATCTAATTATCCTTGGACCCTCACAGCAGGCAGGACTAAATATGTAAATAACTAAATCCTCAAAAATTAGCTCTACCTGATCTTTACTAACAGCAGTGTAGTATATATTAAGTTCTACATATTTTCATCACATATGTTACATTCATATATAATTTTTGCGTTAGATAAAAACATTTTTGTTCAAACATAGAGCCACTCAGATTACGTTTTATCTTATCATACAAAGCATTTATATTGAACTGCTCTGCAAAATGTTTCTATGATTAAATGGTTCATTTTTTATTTCCTTAAATATCTTCATGTGGCATGAGATGGTATGATAACAGTGATATTACTTTGAGAGAGGCTGCCAAGCTCCGTTAAGAAGTGCTGCTGCCATGGCTGCAAGTGACCTGCGCTCACTGCATGCAGAGCAGAGACAGAGCAGAGGGGAAAAGGCTGGACACCAGTTTTCCCACTGTTTGTGCGTAAATGAACATAATGTAAGTCGTCTTCCTGTTTCCATAGAGTTTTCATTCAGTGCTTGGAGCTGATTTTTTGCATGTTTTTTCGGAGATAAAGTTGAATTACCATTTAACTTTAATTTGCTCCATAATTACCCACTTGGTGTGGAGAGCACCATCTGTTTGCTATTTTATGTTATTTGATCTGCGGGCTACAGGTGTTAGCCTCAAATATTTGTATTGTGTTTTATAAACAGTAATGTAGGGGAACTTGCAGACATTTGTCCAAATGTGGAGTAGTTCATGTGCAGCAATTTCAGTACTTGCAAAGGGAGTTTGTTCTACATTTCTATTAATATCTTCAAAGCTAGGTATCAGAATTCTTGCTTATGGATTAAAGGGCAACACTAAATAGCTATATTACCTCAGCTGTTCTTTCACATGAATGAACATGACCGTTATTTATATATTTTATAAGTATAAATCACATATTGTTACTCTCTTTTGCGGAGCATAACCATACCCACCCTCACAGTGATCCAGCCATCGGCACATAATATGTCTGTCCAGTGCACTTTCTACAGGAACACTCACTGGCCTGAGGATCCTCTCTCCTACCCTGATCCTTTACTGGAATCATGTCCACATCTGCCAACCCAAACCAGTTAAAATTTCCACATGCCCTGGCATTTATTATATTTACATTTGAGCAGCTAAAAAACACTTGGTGAAGGTAAGGGAAACATCGGGGTAGTATGGTGACTACAGTAACTTGGTTCCTCCCAGGGATTAACATCCATGTAACTGTACCTCTCCTACCAGGGCACCATGCATTAGAAAATGGACATCACTGAACAAGACATGTGAAAGCCCTCATATAATCAAAAAGATAATTATATGGCCACCCCACTTTTCTGCCTCACTGCAACCCCAATGCACAAACAATGTTTTTCAAACACTCCCTAAGTGATTTTGGCCATAGAAAGTTGATAGCTTATTGCTTTCCTTTCGAACTAACAACGGATTTCTGGTCATCTGAGTGACAGCTTGTCAGAAGTCTAGGCATTGCAACCAATTAGTCTGTCAAGACTCAGAGGCAGTTGTGTGGCCCTTTACATCAGGGTTGTCAAACTCAGTTTCACTATGGGCCACACTGGGAAATGAGAATCATTATATTGTTGCAAGTCCCATATAGCCCTCTCACATACAACTTGGTCTACATAAAGCCCTGGACAAGACAACAAAAAAAGTCTCTTAACCATTATAGCATTTAGTCAAGCAAAATAATGCATTCTGACTGCATATTTACAAGTAGAGTTGTAAAGCTACCATACAGCCAACTCAAAAAAACCTGTCTCACGGGCCTGAACATGACAAGTCAATGGTTGTGTAGGACATTTAATCAAAAAAATCAAAGTAAAATGTCTTCGATCATGTAGTTTACATTCATCAGTTCTTGGCATAAAGTCCTGAGCTGTAGCCACTTTCAGAATGGTGGCAAGATGTTTGTCTGTGAGGCATGATCTGTGAAAAGATTTGTTGTTGATCTTCATGACAGTTAACATTTGCTCACATAAATAAGTGCTCCCGAACCTGCTGTGGACACGAACATCCTGAAGGCGGATTTGAATTTGGGATTGATTGGTGCAAACTCGCCTGCCCCAACAGAGTCAAACTTGGCCTTCAGTGTGCCATTGCACTGTAATTCTAATTCTAATTGCTCTGGAGCGCTGTCTGCATCCACTGTAAATGGATTTTTAAAAGCTCAAACAAAATTTCTGAGTCTCAAAGTTGGCATAGCTGCTGCTGAATTCTGCTTTGCTCGTCTTCAGATTTTCCGCGTATCTCTCTCTTGGGAAAGTGTGGGAGCAGTGGGCAGCGTGTATGCCACTTACTGACAGGTCGGAAAGTCAACATGATTTCCCTGCTGCATTTGGTTCTCCCACAAACACTTGTTCAAAAGGCTTTCACTTCGTCATGCATAGCCGTTATCAGGTGTTTGCATCCTCAAGTTCGGCGAGGGCTCTCCCCTTCGTAGTCATGAAACTGGTGATTTTCTCACGCATCTCATAAAATCTGCGCAACAGTTTACCATGGCTTAGCCAACACAATATGGAATAGATCTTCAGATTCTGAATTTTCCTCCTCAAAAAGTGGCCTGAATTGACGATGGTTCAAGCCCCTTCATCCTTTTCCTAACCAGTCATCAGATGTTCCATACCTAAGATTTTTCCACACAGGGCCTTCTAATATGTAATGCAGTAGTGAGCATTCAGCTCTCCGCCCGTGTCCCCATCATTTCTCACACCTTTGAATCCAGTCCACTCCTTGGCAGGCGCAACATTGGCTGTAAGCCCCACAAGTTTATCCCATGGTAACCCTGTTTAACTTACGCACCCCTATGCCTATCTGAAAATGTCCTGGCCCGTGGTTGCCTCATGCATTGGTCTTAAGTCCAAGAAGTCCTTAGTAAAGGACAACTGGCAATATACTGCACGGATGAGAATCACCAGCTGAGCTGTGTGTTCTATCTATATTTTCATGCAAAGCAATTGCGTAAGCGACAAAAGTCTTTTGCTTTTTCTTTGAGCTTTGATTGCAAATTGGCAGCTACACCATATACTTGACTGACCATGGTATTTCTAGCCAGACTGGCATTTGCAAATGTTTGTCATTTGTCGGGGCATACAATGGTGAAAAATGTAGGCATACAGTTTTTCAGAGAATCCCCCTCTGTGAATGGCCTCCCTGATTTGAATTTTTCCTCTGCTATTATGAAACTTGCCTTTACAGCTCCATCACTTTGAGATTTGGCTCGAAGAAATGTATTTTGCTGTAGTTGCATGTCTCTTTTCAGTTTGGCGACTTGCTGAAGCTTCTGTTCCCTGTACATGTTCCCTGTCCACGGCTGTTGTGTTGCTTCGAAATGATGACGCAAATTATATTCTTTGTAAACAAAGATCGTCTCATGGCAAGTAAAACACACAGGTTTCTCTTTACACTCGGTAAAGAAATACTTTGTGTCCCATCTCTCTTGAAATTGTCTGCCTTCAGCATCAACTTTCCTTTCTTGTTCCATTTTTTTAGCTTGCTAGCTTGCAGGTGCGGGGGAGGTGTTCCCATCTGTTGGGCTGGGGGTATGCGTGCGGCACCCGTCGCTTTGCAGAGCGCTGCTACTACTAGACGGACTAAAATTAATTAAGAATCAGAAATCTATATGCGGGCCACATCAAAATCTGCAAGGGGCTGGATTTGGCTGGGGGGCCTTCAGTTTGACATGCACTTTACACCATTACCCATGAAAAACAGAGGCAGCTTTGCAAATCCAGTTTGATCTGTGGCACAGAGATGACTGTGATGACTGTGGAAATAACAGGTTGCTCATACAGCTGAATATATACATTGAAGCACATGAAAAGGTGTAGAGTTAATGTGAATATAAAAGCTCATATTTTCTAGCAGTCCGTAATAATACATCACGTAAATGACTGCAATTTATATGAAATGGCCTTATCCACAAGTATACAAGCTCATTGGCACATATCTAAAGGCAATGACATTACAAAATCTCATAGATGTATGTTCACAAAGAGAGGCAGCCAACAGAGACACAGAAAGCAAGGCATCAAGAGGAAACAAACAAACATCTCGACTCACTGGCACGCACCTGTCACCACTGAAGCCTGCTTCAGCTGAGTGACATGTGTTTACTTTTTTTGTTTTTTCCTCCATACTCAAATTGCTCCATGGATGGAACAGTAAGAGCTCCCCAAAGCACAGAGGTTGAATATGTGCATTTTTATTTTCCATAACCATCAATCCTGACAGGCAGGAACACACCTATTTCAGAGGGCTTTTTTTAGGAGATGTGTTTTATACAGTAGGTCGTGTCAAGTCTTGCCCGCATTGTTGCATTTGATAGGCAAAAAACAGATGTAAAATACAAAACAGTGGAAACAGTGGGAAGTTCTTTGATTGTACTTGTTGCTTGTTTCTTTCTCCTCCTTACAGAGTTTAAAGGTAACCTTTTTCTCACACTCTTATTTTGACTTAAATACATTTTGAATGAAACACATTTCTCTTTTTCCCACTTCATATCAAATGTGTCTTTCTTTGTCAAAAATGAATAATATTTTACAAGTTATTACATCAACTGTAACCAGGGACTCGGAGAGATACTTTCCAAGGTGTAACATTTTCTGGCAAAAATCGCATGAAACCTTGATGAACTTTTACAGGCAAACACTGACTGAAGGGCGTCAGGATTGATTAAAAGCTGTTGTCAACATGGTTTAAGGCGAGTTTTCATTCGAAAGAAAAGTGACTGAAATCCCTGAGAGAAGCAGAGAGGGGGAGAGAGGAAGAGGAGAAGAGAAGTATGAGAGGAACCCTACAGCAGCCCTCAAGCTAAAATCCATTGCTTTTCTGCTATATGCTTGGTTGTCATAGCTCTGCAGTCAGTCACTCATCCAGTCGCACACACGCACACACACATGCCGGGGTCCCAACTGCATACAGCACACCCACAGTCATCGACAAACCTGCACAGTCCGACTTATGTACATGCAATTATGTTGATGGATACAAAATCACATTCACAAGAATGTTAAGATGTAATAAAAAGCTCAGCTCATTTAACGTCGTAAAGACCACTAAAGGTCACGCCAAAAATAAGATATGACTAGACTAGACACACACGGAACCATATCTGACACACACTAACTCATGTGCAGTAACACATATAATGGGACTAAACGCATATATAATATGCAAGCATGAAAACACTCATGAACATAATTGAACACTTGAACACTGCTGTGTAACATTAAATTAACATAACTAAAGTGATGCAAAAATTGAAAAGCTCTTTTTACTCGTGTGTTCGTTTTTTATGTTCAGCCCTGTATATGAGTGTGTGTGTATATGGGGATGTGCCGTTGGTCAGTTTCCTGTCACTCTGTGCCACGGTCTAGTCGTGTCCTTCCAAACGCCTCAGGCCATGCCTTCAGCCAATCAAAGTTAAAAGTCCTCACCATGACAACTGCAGCAGCAGCCCACTCGTCCGTCTTATCACCCTGGCGACCACCCTGGATTTGGATTTCTTTTACGTAAAAAAGACTTCATCAGCACCTGTCGGACACAGGGCAGCAGCAATGAAGGTATGTTTGGGTTTATATTCATTTCTGAGTGTGTGTGTGTGTGTGTGTGTGTGTGTGTGTGTGTTTGTGTTTGTATGAGATAGAGTGAAATAAAAAGGGAGAGTTTGCTTACATGTACTGAATGCATCAAATGACAGGTAAACTACTTACCGCATACCAAATCAGAGAGAAGTTTGAAGAGAAAACTGAGGACGCACACAGCATGTGAATCAGTGTTCATACTCCAAACAGCAGAGAAATTCAGGAGATGGAGTGATTAAAGGATGAAGGAAGAGGGGATGAAAGGAAGGAAGAGACCTTGTCAGATCAAAGGGATTCTATGATTGGATAATGAGGCATTAGAAGTCAACATGAGTGCGATTTTAGCGCTCACGAGTGTGTCTACAACACATTTAATTTTCACACCCTGTTCCTATATAAAGAAAGAATTATAAAAACATTGCAGAGATTCACACCTAAAGAGGACACCATATGACATGACTTGCAAGTGTACTATTCCTTTCAGTTCACACCAATAACAAACACTGGGGCCACTTGTGCTGCTGGATGGAAAAACACCTTCTAATTAGCCCTGCAAACAATGACCTTTTTATTATTTAACAACGTGTCTGTTATTCTTTGATTAACTGTTTAGTCCATAAAATATCAACGCAGTGGTTGTTTATGCTCTCCTCTGTACAGTGACTTACAACAATCAGTCATCTGTTGCACTCACCTGTCTGAACGTCACTCTGTGAGTCTTGTGCACCGTGAAGTCCTTCACAATCGGCTCTAAATCCCACTTCTCCGCTAGTTCGTTCTCAAAATTTTTATATTTTCACGCAAAATGTAACCAGTCCACTCAGCCTCTCTTGTCCCACTGCAATTCGTCAAGTTTTCAAACACTGAGCTGAATGAACTCTGCAGTCACAACAGGGAATATTGGAAACAGCAGAAATGTGTTGCACACCTAACTGACAGTAGCAGTGAACGTAGAAGTCACAGCTGAAGGATCCTGTATTTTAGCACTGCTAACATTGCTAACAGCATGCACATGTGGGTCATGCAACATGGAAGGTGTTTTGATGATTTTTTTAATTTAGATTTTTTTTTAAATCTATACTTCTGGTAAAGCTTATCTTTACCATGGTTGCATAACGACACCATCCTTAATCTATTTCATAGTTAGACCCGGCTCGGGTGCGAATGCAGCCCTCACACCCATGTAAACATTTAGAACATGTACTGTACGTAGAATGCGAGCTGAGAGCGGGTCCTGTCTAAAGGAAGGGAAGCATCTGTGAACTGCCATCCTCAAGTCTCTCCACAGATGTTCTATGGTAAGTCTGTGCTTTGACTGGGCCACTCAAGGAAAGTCAGAAACTTGTCCCGAAGCCACTCCAGCATTGTGTTGGCTGTCTGCTTCTGGTTATTGACGCCAAAGTCTCAGGTCGCGTGCACAGATAGACGTCTCTGTATTTGACTGCATTCATCCTTCCCTCAATTTGGACCGGTCTCCCTATCCCTGCCGCTGAGAAACACCCCCCCAGCATGATGCTGCCACCACCATGCTTCACCAAAAGGACAGTATTAGCCAGTTGATGGGCAGCGCCTGGTTTTTACCAGACATAGTGTTTTGGAGTTTTGCCCAAAGGTATCAGTTTTTGTCTGATTAGACCAGAGGAACATTTTCCTCATGCTCTCAGAGTCCTTTAAACGCTGTTTGGCAACCTCCAAGCAGGCAGTCATATGCCTTTTACTAACAGTGGCTTCCATCTAGCATCTCCACAATAAAGGCTTGATTGATGGAGTGCTGCTGATATGGTTGTAAGTGTAGATTGATTGGCAAAAATGGTAATATTATCCATTTAAAATGAAATCTACAACACCATAAAGTGTGAAAAAAGTGAAGGAATCTGAATACATTCTGATGCCACTGTATTTCAATAAGTGAATGCATAGCAAAATATCATGGGTTGTTCCAACTAAGTTATGAATAACTTTCAGAAACATGTGTGCAATAGGCTAGATTGTGATAACTAGTCCACCTTCTCTTCCTCTCTGTCACTAGTGAGGGGAAGACAATAGGGCACAGGTGAGTCTAATTAGGGCGGGGCAAGAAATCAAAAAAGGTGGGGAAAAACACAAAGACAGGAAGGTCAACAACCAACCACACAACAGGTAAGTGATTACAAAACTAAAAAAAAAGGGAGGCACGGAATCCGGGCAAAGAGTCACTGAGAGGGGCAGGTCATGACAGAGGGGAGCTCCATGACTAAAAGTTACTGATTCAGTCAGTCGCAATGATGATTCGATATAATCAGTTAAGTTTGTGGTAAATAGTTGTCCATACATCTACTGAATACCCTTCTCTGCGATGTGTCCCGTGACATTGACTCCTGTGAGCCCTCCTGCACACAATTGTTAACTTGGCAAAGCTGGGTGATGTTGCTGGAGCTGCCAGGCGAACAGTAAAGTCGGTTCCTCGTTGCTCCTCCCCCCATCACACATGTACCTCAGGCAGGTTATGAAAGCATTCAGGACGGGGAGACTGGCTGTGACTGGTCGAGGCCCAACTGGTAGCCTCTCTGCCAATTTACAGCATGAATTTATGACTTTATTGCAACCTGATCTAACACAGTGACCATCTTCTGCAACCATACACTGATCAGCCAGTTACCGGTTACAGTATAGAAGTGTATATACTGTATGGATATGTATACACACAAGGCAATCTCAGTCCAGACTGTCCTCATTTGTGGTTACCCGATGGTGGAATAAGCTACCAAAAGTAATCAGAGCAGGAGTGTCCCTCTCTATCTTCAAGAATCTCTTGAAGACTCATATCTTCTGAGAGCACCTACTCTCCTAACACCTCTAACACGCCTAACTAGCACCTACTGTGCACTTCTTCATCTGATCTCTTTGCACTTTGTCTTATTGAACAGATTTAGTGCTTAGCACTTACTTCAATGTATCCTACTGTACTGAAGTTTGTAGTGTTCCCTCACGTGAAAGTCGCTTTGGATATACATTATTTCGTTGGGGTATTGTGCAGTTTGCTCCCAGCATAATCTTTTCCAAACAACTTACTCTATACTATACATTCATTCTGTACAACATCACAACTTCCAGTCTGTTTTTAAGTGGTGTATTTTTTATTAAATGCGGTCAAACCAAGTTATCAAAGTCATTATAGAAAGCTTGTGGCGGTACAGCGAGAGGCTGTGACACTGTAGCTTCCCTGCTGGAAAGAAATCATTTGGAAGCTAAATGTTGTTTACTTTTCAGCTTCTGGAAGGTGCAAGCAAAGGTTTAATAACTAGACATTGAAAAACATGAGTTTCATGTTCCACTTCAGTGCAGCCCATTCAGAGCAACTTGACAACTTCTACAAAGTATAGGCTGCAGAGGCTCAAAAAATAGAGAGTGAGGAAGGAGGGGAGGAAGCTGATAGACGATAGCTACCACTTCAGCCACATCACACCATCTATGCTGATGTAAACAGGAACAAGGAATGAATAACAGACTACTGCACCCGCAAAAACAGAACAAAACTGGAATTCTTAGCTCCTGTTAAACAAGCATCCCCCCATAGGCCCCTGATGTTACAGGAGCAGGGTCTGACACACCCGTTGCCTGCCACTGCTTTCAAATTATTTACCACTACAAATGCAATCTCCAGCGCTGATTGTCATTTCACCATGGCCCAACAAGAAATTAAATGGAAATGTCAAATGGTAAACAATCGCTGAACAACACTAACACTGTCCCTTACGCAAACACACACACACACATACAGTACAGTATAACCTCATGCATAGCCCCCTCATGTAATATGAATTTCCATTTGTTTAGCTCACTTGGCAGTGTGTCCCCAGAGAAGTTTTGAGCGGCTAATGTTTTATTGATGGAAGGCGTGAATTCACCTGGACTCGATGGCTTCCTTCGACACGAGCGTGCCTCCTGGACAGATATGCAACAGTGGGATAAATTTTTTGTTTAACAACAGCAAGAAGGGACGCCTAATTCCTGTTGCTCAGGGTAAATGTATTTGTCTCCGCCTGAAAGAATGCAATTATTGCTTATTTATATCTCTATTTTCTCTATCTTTTTGTATTTCTCGCCTCCCTGTTTCGACCCTCTGGCACCTGCAGTCATTTACCTGTGTTGTGTTTCTCTACCCCCCCACCCCCCGACCCCCCACCCCCAACCCCCACCACCACCACCAACACGCCACGTCCACCAACTCTATCTCTTTCCCTTCGTCTTCAGCAGCTGTGCATGCCTCCCAGCAATGGATATTGGTTTTCTAATCTTGCTGACAGGGGACAGTATTTATGTATTGTTTTTCAATATCCATTTCTCATGCTCACATAGGGCCCCAGTTTGGCCCGGACACGAAAGCACGGCACAAACACACATGCACCTCTCCCCTCCCCTCGTCATGCCTGTCTTTTTTTAATGTGCTCACTACATTTTCCCCCTGTCTTCTCCACCTGCTTTTTTTTTTTTTTGTTGGAGGGCAAATTAGGGACAGGGAGCGTGGTATATAGACTCCATGAAACCTTTTGTTTGGAAGCAGAGCCAAGAGTGCCAGTGGTAGAAGCAGTTCACATGGAGGAGCAAGGCCTTAACAACAACGACATGATTGGAGTTTTGAGAGTAGTCCAGGGGCCCTATATACAGACAGCACCAGCTCCCTGCACTATACTCCGCTTCCACAGTTTGGTTTTCTTTAATGCCTCTTTCACTCCCTCTCTCTTTCTGTCTGTCTTTTCTCGCGCTGCCGAAGGCCATTGCGAGTCCTCTCGCAGCGTCTGTCTGTACAGTTCACCCGCGGCCCCCTAGACCACTCACCCCTCTCTCCATCCTTCTTCCACACAATCCCACAAACCCCTCTCCCCCCATTTCAGTTCCTTGGGCTCTGACCCTGGCCAAATATCTGACAGCTCACTAAATAGAATGGCCTCGGGATCTGCATGGAGATAAACATACGTGCGCGCACATACACACGCATATGTAGACACTGAATAAGGCAACCAGACTAATAGTATGTGTAGTGGTGAGCAATCTTGGGCTGTTTGTTGCAGTGTATTTTCTGATTAGGTGCTTTTGAGTTCAGAGTACCTCTCTACAGCTGCAACACTTGACAGCTTATTGATCCTGAAAAGACACATATTGTTCCTGAAAGACAGAAGTGTTATGAATGATATCACTGTGTGTGCGCGCGCGTGTGTGTGTGTAGGTGCGTGTATTTGTCCTTAATCAACATTGCATTCTTGCAAGACTTCTGTCTATCTGATGCCATTGTGTAAACAACCCAAGGTCCTCCCTGACAAAGTGCTTTTTTTGTTTCACACACACAGACACACACACACACACACACACACACACACACACACACACACACACACACACACACACACACACACACACACACACACACACACACGCACAGACTCATGCAGCAGCATACAGCAGGCACAAACTAAATGATCCATAAACAATGATTTATGAGAGGAGGGGGGGGTGTCACAAGTAGGATGTGAAATATTCAGCAGTCATTCCATATTCAAGGCAGACTTAGATCTGCTACAAAGCAGCAGGTCGTGCACACACTGATGCACTCTATCACCCTGGAGATCGAAGTGTGCATGTTGGCTTGTCAAACATTGGCTAGGAGTAAAGGCTCATATGTTACCACTGCATTATAGGCAGCGTCATCAGTTTTTACACAAGTTTAATCACGCTTGTCCAGCCATGTGTAGGTTATGCAGGATTTGTGGCAAAATAGGTGACAAGCAAACCCACACATGCATACAAAAACACAAGAGGAAATAAACAAAAAAAGGAGTGTATGTGCTGTACATATGCATATGCAGACTACACAGACACACACACACACACACACACACACACACACACACACACACACACACACAGTGACACACATTTTCAGCTACATCATCTGATGAAATTGAAGTGAAAGCTGGTAACCATGTTTTTAAATTGTATTAAGTATTGAAGAGTTGGGTTCTCTCTATGGGATTAGAGGCCTTCCACAATCTTTTACTTTTATGTGCTCAACTGCCAAGTCTGATTTTCACTAAAGCTCTACTAGACTGGCTTGACAAAGATACACCAGCATGCACACACACACACACACACACACACACACACACACACACACACACACACACACACACACTTTTCCTCATATTATTCTCATTTTTTCGAATTTTTCCTTTTTTATTTTTACATTTTTCAAAAGATCTAAAACCTAAATAATTAGTAATTGTAGCAGTGGTTGTTGAAATAAACTTGCAAAGACTTTTAGCCATGCTAGACATGCAACTACTGGATGATTGTTGTAAAATCTTTTGAATACATTCGTGGTTTCAAAAAGACGAATCTTACTGAATTTGGGAAAGGAGGAATAGTAACAACAAATACGGTTCACATATTGACGTACTAGATGCCACTTGTTGAGTACTTTGGTTTATGACCAAATAATAATAATAATAATAATAATAATAATTCCACATTACGAGTTAAAATCAAATAAATTAAAAATATTATTAGACTTAATCATCAGATAAAACCAGTTCAGTGTAAGATGAAACAGCACGGGGACAATTTAAAATAAAGGTGAAAAAAAACTGCAAGACTAATGGCATTTCCATCAGTCTCAGCTGTACTTTTTTTGTACTTTTTTGCTAATTAGCAAGTTTTAGCATGTTAATACGCTAAATAGAGAGCATGGCTATACACTCTACACGCATAAAGATCCAAATACTAGAGGCCAGACAGGCTGCAAATGTCCTGTCATGAGCAGGAGTAATCTTGAGACAACCAGTCAAACTTGTTTTAATTCCCTTGTCTAGTAGAAGTACAGCCGTTTTCTGCTCCAAGCCAATTATGTCAAAGAACTTTAAGCAAATGGGGGAAAAGCCAACGGCAGTCAAAGGCAAACCAGGAAGGAAACATGCCTGCAAGCTTCAGGCTTGCAAAGAGAGGAAAGGTAGAGACCTGCTGCTTCTTAGTCCATATGTATGAACATTTAGTCTTGCTTTGCTAAATTTCCAATACTTTCTATATAAAAGTTAAAAAAAATAAATGCACATACAAATATACACCTTGAATGCAACAAAAACACTGCAGCTCTGCAGCAAAGCAAGCAGAAGGCCAGAATCGAGCTAGCGACTGTACTGCTCTTGTCTGTGAGTCTGGTTGTCAGGTGAACCTGTGGCCTTTGAGCATAGAAAGGGCAGAAAAAGTCGTCAGCACTAGCAGATAAGTATCTAACACTTTTAATAGGCTAATGCCCGACAGAAAGCAGCAGCAGTATGGACACAGATCCAGTGTCCGAACAGTGTGCTGTTCTGTGTGGGTGTCATTCATCACCCTCTGTAATGCACTGTCAAACAGCCAAATGACTAAAGCAAGTTCTCCGCCAGAGATGTTGGATCTTAATGCCACAGTTCCAACTGTTTTTAAATTCTGTCTTTGACTGGCTTCTGAAAACAATTAGCATTCTTTCTTGTTTTTCTCCCTCTTATAATAATTTAATGGAAATGACTGATTTTTTTGCAGCAATTTTTCACTAATTTTATATTAAATATGAAAGTAAGTATGTAAACAAGTAAATAACGACTGTTCCTTAATAAACTCAAAAGGCCCATTTGTCTAATTTAATGGTCTGTCTGAGCTGAAAGGCGTACACTAACAGTCCATTGTCAAGTGTATTGGAAGAGCCATGAGCGGAAATAATATGTTGACTGTGGATGTGCCAGGTAATCTGAATTCATGGCCAGTAAGAGGAGATCCATCACAAAGCTTGAGAAGTGAAAAGCACTAGTGTGAGCATGCTTTTCTGTAGAGCGTCTCAGTGTCACGCTATACACATGTGAAGAAATAAACATAATGCAGGGAAAGTGCCATAAATTAACCCGTTCATACAGAACTTTGGTGGAGCGGCTGATCCAAAAACATTGCCGTCCAGCTCACGTGTACAATGCATGGGTACTAGCGTCTAATTTGTGTAAACAGATGTCCTCAGTAATAAAAAAAGGAAGACAACAAATCCTCCCACAGGTTCCACTTGACCAGCTGCCTTCTGTCTATTCTGAAAGTGGCTGCTGCTACTAGGAAAGCTGCAAGAAAAGGGGATCAGATCAAGTGACTGGTAAAAGTGGATCAGGGAATGATTTTAACAGTGTCCAATAATAAATACCATGCAGCAGTATGTCATTTTTAAGTCTATGAGGCTGACTTAAGTTAAAAATGAACTGTTGGACTGTATTTAAGAAATTCATTATGTTGGTTCATTACAGTAATATAGATTAATTTGTATACAGTACATAATGTATACTAAATAATAAATCACCCCCGATTAAAACACAACTGATATGTAAATTATTTGCAGTGCATAATCAGGAAATATTACAGTCTCTGTTCCTCCAAAATATATCATTTTGCTCCATTAAGCTTTATAAAGATGAACAGCTACTAATTTGTAATGCCGGTGGCTTTATGTTTTAATTTTATAAGTAGGTATTAAACATTAAAGATCATATATTTGCATGATTAAAAAAACATAATACAACATAATTATGCAGCCCCACAACTTGTATCTAATTTCTCGATGGCCTTAAATCCTGACAGGTTTATTGTTTACCCTTTGATTAATTACAGATATTATTAATAAAAGGATGACACTGCTTTAGTGAAGCAGTTCTCATTTTTCTACCAATGCCACTTGTGAAGGTTGCTAAGTTTGCTAATTGGTCACCAGGGATATCTCCAACACTGAAGGTGTCTGAAGGTCTCTGCTGTTTCTTTGCCAAACCAAATCCGCCCATGTTTATTAATAAATATTATAATTATCATGTTAACACAATTAGCAGAAATTCTGACATTTCCATGTGCGCTGTGCCACGGGTGGTAGTCATATAAATAGAAAATCACAAGTATCAGTCAGTTATTTAAAGATCCCACAGTCAGCAGTGCTTGGTAGATCACATGCAGCTGGAGTGTGATTTGACTTTTCACGCTTAGCGACATTCTTTGGAGTCAGCACGGGTCAGACGTGTGCATCATAAAGGCTTACGCCCATCTGTAGTATTTCTGCTAAAACCTTGGCCTGATATCAGCCTCCGCATCTCTTCATTAAAAGAGGGCTGGTGCAGGGGGGCTCCCCGTTTTGTTGGTGTCAGTCCTGACCTGCACAGCCGCCCCTCCCCCCTTTTTCTCAGGTAGTGCCAGGAGGAAAGACAGACAGGGGTTGGGCAGAGCGGCTAGAGGGTTGCTCAGACAATCACTACTGAGCTAGCATCCACCAAGATGGTTAGAACAGTTCATGGTGCTTGAAACCATCACTTCAGCTGTAGTTCCGGGAGGTTCAAAAACTTTTAGATAAATCCTATGTACGAACTTTCAGGTTTCACAGGCAGTGTTGGGCAGGTCACTGAAAAACAAAGCTTAGGTACTTTGGACAGGAGCTAGTTACACCAGTGTGAATATACGTACAACAGTCATGCAAGCAGACAGTTACAAGTCCTGCAGTCATTTTTTTTTCTGTGTTGTATATTAAAATGAGCTCACACCTTAATGGACGTTATCATTATTCAGTGTGCATGAAAATGACAGGCCCTGGATGACTCTCTTCAATGAATGCACGCATGGCGGATATCAGTCCTATTATTGCGACTCCTGGTAAACCAGCGAACAAGCTGAACCCCACACTAACAGAGCATTACTGGAATGACTAAGTGTAATGTAATAACTGAATTTAAAATAGACTCGAAGCCTAAAAAGATGGTTTGGAGCACAGTTACCAAATATCAAAATATCAGTATTAAATGTGAGTAATACACACTATTGGTGTAATGACGAGCTCAGTTTAGTACTAAGTAAAATTGTCTTCAGGCTGTAGAGAGACAAGAAGTGTCAATGCAATATTTTTGTAGTGTGCTACCACCGTGTAAGTTGAGTCAAGCTCAGTTTCCTATACAGTTTACACCAGAACTAAATGGTTCCAGTGTACTGTATTTGTATTTTTACAAAAGCCTTGAGGGGAAATTCTTAAACTAAGCTACACTTATAACACTCTACATACTGCATAAGTTACTCTGAACATTAGTGTGAGTTTGCAACACTGAATTAGTGACATTCTGTTTTTGCAACCAGAGGCAGGGTGTACTTATCTCAGTAATATACAGCAGGCATGAGTGGGCGGGGGAAGGCAACCGCTGAGAAAGAGCTGCAGTTTTGGAGGCTGGAAGCAGTAAGTACAACACTGCAGATTTGTATCAAACTCAAAAATGAATTAGTGCAAATAACTGTGTTGTAGTATTTGCCTAGCGCTGGATGTTGGAAGGGCTTTGGCTTCATATAAAGGGAGACATTTCAGCATTTCATTCATTTGAGAAGCTGGAAAGTAGGGAGAGAAGCAGAGGAAATACAGCTGTCGTAGGGATTGATGTGAAGCCAGCAGAGGCAACACTTGTGGCTCCAGAGACAGAGGCCCTTTACCACTTTACTGCTGTCAGCACTGAACGTCCTTTTTAAAAACCCCCACACAGATTTCACTGAAACATGCGTAGCACTGAGATAAACACAGTGGCCCATTTTCCCAGTGGAAATGACTGGGAAATGGCAATTTTCCATCAACAAACTTTGTCTTCCTTTTTTGCAAAGACAGGCTGTGATACCATGACAGAGACAAACAACACATATGTACTGCCCTCTGGCTTCCCTCCACCCTCCATCCATCCGTCCCTCATAATGTCTCCATACCACAGGGATCAGGCATTCTGAATTAATCCTCAACCTGCATGTATTATTAAGACATTTAGTGTCAACCCCTGTGTTGCCTCAACATGTCATGATTCTGTCATGAGATCAGCTTTACAAACTTGAATTACAAATGTCAGCAGTTGACCTTAATAAAACAAGGTGGGACATTAACTTCTAACCCCTCAGGTACATATTGTGAGTGTGCTGCATGAGGTCATATCTTATTTATGATATGGGGGAGTTATGATGCCGTTGGATAGCTCTAAAGTTTGTTAATTATTCTTTAGAAAAACAACTCAGCAATACGATAGGCGTTAACAGCTGTGGTATAGCATAAGGTTGTACTTCGTAGGTTTTAGTAGACTTGTAGTTTACCAAATGGCCAAGGCGGAGATATATAGAACAAAGAATACAGACAGAAAAGACCCATCGACCACTACACTCCCTACTGTTATACTGTATTAGAATCACTGTGTGAAACATTCATGTAAATAATAAAATAAATACAGATTTAGGAGATAAAGCACTCATCAGTTTCCAAGTTATATTCAAGAAGATAAAGAGAGATGAGAGGGAACACAGAATTAAAACGATGAGAAAACTTGGAGTGGTTGTTATAGTGATATACAGCATTTTCTGGTTCAATGCCAGGATGCACTCCTGCTTGTTTGCTTTCCAGTTAGTTGAGTTACTGCTGAAAGCTTCTGCCCAACTCATAAAAGAAAGATGTTGATGTCTAGAGGGATTTCTTTGCAAAAACTATAGATTAGTTGTTAGATTAGTAATCTTCTATTACATGGCTTATTTTTCATACAGTAGTAAATTTAAAAGAATACTTGTGAAAGTTTATTCATAATTTTCATGATTGAAACTTGCTGAATATTCATTCAACAGAACCTTTTGCATCTTGTCATACAATGGAGTTGACAGGATTTTCATTGGTGATTTTGAGTATGATGAGTTCAGGTTTTAAGATATTTAGCACTGAGATATTGGAATCCTTCCCAAAGGTGAATGAATTTTGAATTTTGTCTGTGTGGCATACAGCATTGAAATGTTATAATATTCATTATATATATTCCCATTCACTTGAATGGGAAATTGGTCTCATACTTTTGGACCCCACTGTATTTCTCTCTCTCTCTCTCTTTATGTATATATATATATATATAAATATATATATATATATATATAACCATTGTTCTAACCATGACCTTGATTCTTCTATAACCTTAACCACAACGTTTCTGGGGTCATAGGTACAAACCACCTATATGGTAAGGTGGAGTTGTTAGTTAAATAGTGAGCTTTAAAGGTGCTGGTAGGTGAATTTAGTTACCTTTGGACAGAGGCAGGCTAGCTTTTAACCCTTGTTTCCTTTCTTTTTGCTAAGCTAATCGGCTTTTGTCCATAGCTTCATATTGAAAAAACAGACATATTTAACTGTTCCTTTAAGCAAATGGTTGGCTGGTTTAATTCACCTTGTGCTTGAATGGTGTTCTTTATGCTTTTTGTTATTTTTGTTTTTTTACAATTCCATATGCAACATAATAAAAGGAGTTGCTGCATTTGCTTTTGCTTATTACAGGGATGGTGATCACCATGCCCAATTTAAAGTCAGTTTAACAGCCATGGCATGAACAGAAACAAGCTCACAAGTGCTCTAATTAGGTCTTTACACGCCCTTTAGATTAATACATTAATATATGATATGCAATATGAAACAACAACAATATATAACACAGCTGGCTTAAGACTGGATATTTCACTTGCCCGGATTACAGAAAAAACAAAGTATTTAGTAGTAAATTATTTTTTAAAAACTGCCTACTGTACGATATTGGATTGAAGTTCAGAATTCAAAAGAAGGATTGAAATGAGTGTAAGTGAAAAGTTAATCATGTTAGTAATTACAGATGGTGAAGGGCAGTCACTGACCATGTTGGTCACACAGAGTGTGAATTGATTCAGCTTAATTATGGAACTGTTTAGCAAACAGCTTTGGGAGGAAGTCATGTATTTTTGCCAGCTTGCCATCCATTTGTAAAACAGACTGATGGTGTCATAGTAGACACTTTAATGGAAGATGAATACCTGCAGCTCCCTTTTGTCAGATTTTCTGAAACTGGATGTTAATGTCAAAGTCCAAATCATAAATTACTGTCAGCAGCAGAAGGAAAACAGTTCCTCCCTCCTCAACGTTCCATCTTTGTCTCTCAGTAAGAGGTATATTGTTAAATATTGAATGCTGGAGATATTGGGGGGCTTACAGGGGGAAAGAGAGATAAGGAGACAGAGAGAGAGACAGCTAGCCTGCAGCCAACATAGAGATGAGCAGCCTTCTGTCTGGGTCTAGCCACAGATGTTTGCAGCAGAGCACCGTTGCAAATAGAGAAAGCTCTCTACAAGTCACACACATATGCACATGTGCACACACACCTACACACACACACCAACACACACACACACTCACACGGCTGCACCCTCCAAACAGTGTGAGAGTGATAGTGAATCAGTCTTTTCACATTAGGCTATAATTGGCAGGAGGCTGGACGAAGCTATCACTTATCTTGTCAGTGAGCAATTGTTATGGGTAATGGAAGCAGTGTGCATATGTGAGTGAGCATGTCTGTACATCCTTGTGAATGAAAGAGTATTTGTGTTTTTGTGTTGATGTCAGTGTGTGTGTGTGTGTGTGTGTGTGTGTGTGTGTGTGTGTGTGTGTGTGTGTGTGTGTGTGCGTGCGCGTGTGTTTGTGTTTGTGTGTCACGCCAGGCAGCAGATGGAACTCCATGCTAATTGGGCGGAGATCAGTGGGGGAGTTTGGAGCAGACTGACCCGGGGCTGGGTTGCTGCTCCTGGGCTTGGCTCGCTCCCACCCCTGGCTCTGCGGCTGGTTCTGTGGCTGCTGGTACCAGGCTGCTTTCCATCACTTCATCTGCCAATCCATACACGGATAACCCCTTCTGACCGATAACCCAAACAACCTGCTTGTTTGTTCATTTGTTACTTTTAGTCTTGCATCTTCCCATCTGTACTGCCTAATATTTACATATTATTCTACCTTCAACTTTATTAATCCCTCCCTTCAAACTTTTTCTGTGGAACTGTTACATAAAAATCTGAAGCCTCTTGTGGCACTCTATGCTATTCACTTGATATACCCCAGAATGCAGCATATTTGTAGACCAGAAAACTCCCTTTACAAAGGGTAACACTGGAAAGGCTGTCAAGTAATTGTGTAGTTATTGCTTATGCTGCTATGTACTGGATGTATCTATATACTGTACTTTATAGTGTTAACCCTGGAAATGTTGTGACTGGTGGTTGCATTTTAATTCTAAAAATGTCAGAATGAATTATAGGTAGTGTACAGCTACATCCACAAACAAAATTTACTTTCACTTTACAAGCAACATGACTGATTGATTGCACAATGTTATATTGTAATATTATTTATATACTGTATGTTATTTTGTTTATATATTACATTGTATAACAATACCATAAAATGTTTCAGTGTATATTTTACATGTATTAGTATATATAGTGTATAGTATATACCGCATATAAATTACACGTAACACTACTGTATATGTTGTATGAACTATGAACTACTAATAGTTCACTCAACTCATTAAATTAAGTTTTTAAAGAAATAAAACATATTAAGCATATTAACAGACTTCCCAGCATGCATTGCTTTAAAGTTAAAACTATCCAGAGACTCTCCTCTTTGTAGTTTGAAGACAACATGCTGTAAACTTACTGTTACTTTAATACATGCAAAGGTAAGTCATGGTTGTTTTTTGTCATTACAATGAAAATGATGTTAACCACCATGAGGGTTTGTACTGAATTCAGTCCCTATCCCAGTGTACTTTAAAGACAGGAATTACTGCTCTTAGAAGGAAGCTGGATCTTAAAGAGCCATTTCTTTCCTTAAGCTGTTTAAAATAACTTGTTCTTGTTCTTGTTTTGTTTTGGGAAGACTGCAACTGGAGGCTGTAAATGCAAATTTCTGTCCCTGACTAACTGACTAACTGACTGAGTGATGACGTTAACCACTGTCGAACAAGCGATGAGTTTCCCCATTGACTGATACTTAGCCAAAATGAAGCGGCACAGACAGTGCAGCTCAATCCATATTTATCGCACACTGAAAAGAATATCCCTGTAACAAATTGACCACAATTACACACACCCATATCGGGTCCAGCCACATACTAGGTTTTTACCTAGTCTTGTTTTTTAGTCGGTGGGGGTTACTAGGTTTATCTGCGAAAGAATCCTGAGCCATTGAAAAGAATCGGATCATTTGTGACATCGCTAGTACGCTTAGAATTGCACAGTGTCTGAAAAGAGCCTTGCATGTTGTCTTTGTATCGACATTAGCATAAAATGGCTTTAGTAGCTGCAGATTCCTGTCAAATGAATAACTGACTCTTTAAACTCTTTAAAAGTAAAGCAATCTTGCGTTTGTTTGTTGAACTTTTTTTTCTCAAGTTCAGTTAACGTAACACGATTACTTTTGAATTTTCAGAACTCAAAATTTCATTCAAAGCTTGAGCCTGAATTCAGTTGACGAGCATTTTTAAGGCAGCAGAGGAATTCAAGTTTCAAGTTTAAGTCGGACTGAAATGATCTACAGTGTATTCATTAATTTTGAATAGCAATTTCTGTACCACTTTCAATGGCTGTAAATTTACCTCTGGGATCAGTGAAGTCTTATCTTAAAGCAGCCTGATTAATGCTGATTTTGCCTTGAAGTCAGAACATGTGATTCCCTCTCTCTATTTCTACACAGTCCTGGAAATTATTGGCACTACTGAATTTCAGAATTCTTAAGGAATATCTTCAGAAATAAATGCAAATTAGACAATGTTGTATAACCAGAATATTTGAATAAAATGTCCACAGTTCATGAACAAAAAAACTAACCAAAAAAAAACACCTTGCATAATAGTGAAAAAATACAAACACAATATGTACCACAGACTCAATTATTGGCCCCCTTCACCTTTGGCAACAATGACAGCCTCTGTTTTCAAGCTCAATTTGCAGGAATCCTTTTTGCAATGGCCGATTTCAGCTCTCTGCAGGGGTTTTCAATGGGATTTAGGTCAGGACTCATTGCTGGCCAGTTTAAAACAGTCTATCTTTTCCTTTTTTAACCATTCTTTTGTGCTGCTGGATGTGTGCTTTCCGTTGTTGTCCTGCTGAAAGACCCAAGACTTTCGCCTCAAACCTAGTTTTCTGACACTAGGTAACACATTTTTCTCTAAAATGCCTTGTAATCTTCTGATTCATCATCCCTTTGATACATTCAGTCCCTCCAGTACCAGAGGCAGCAAAGCAGCCCCAAAGCAGAACCTCCATCATGTTTTACTGTGGGTAGGGTGTTCTTTTCCTTACGGGCTTCATTTCGTCACCTATAAACAAACTGATGCACTGCATTCCCAAAGAGCTCTACTTTGGTATCATCTGTCCATAGAACATTAAAGTTCTATGGCCCAGAAAGACTGTGGCTTATCTATGAAAGTTTTTGCCAACATTACTCTTTCTTTCCATAGTGTCCTCCTTGGCCTTCGCCCATGGAGCCCTACTTGGTTTAGTGTGTGGTGTCTGGTACGGGCTGAAACCCCCACTCCAGATTGCTCCAGGTCAGCCTGAAGCTCTTTGGATGTCTCGCGTGGTGTTTTTTTTCCACAGTCCGCATCCACCTTCACAGACTTCTCTCATGGAGTTTCTTCTTAGCACCACGTCCTGGAAGCGTCTCTGGCGACGGCCTTGTAGCCTTTGGAATAGTTATGTTTTTAATAATAGCATTTCTGATGCTCTCAGACAGCTCTCTTGTCTTTGCCACTGTGAAAAAGAAACTGGAAAAAATTAGCCTTTTTTTATGCAGTAAAACCATCATTCATTGGTTAATTCAGGTCATGTGAACTCACAGGTGAGTCTTGTTTGTTTTGTTTGAGGAACTAATTTCAATTCATCAAAAGGATCACGATGATTGTGTCTGGGGCTGTTTAATTTTGTGTTTGTATTTTTTCACTATTATGCAAGTTTTTTTTTTTATTTTCAGTATCCTTTGGCATGTTTCTAAAATAATTTGTTCATACAAAATTGGTTCATTTGCATTTATTTCTGAAGACATTCTGAATGATGTACTTGAAATTCAGTTAAGGCAATAATTTTGACCAGGACTGTAAGTCACTTATAAGTAGCATTTGGCAAAAATGCCAAAACATTCTCACCTTGTCAAATCATATCATTATATATTAAATAACTTTTGGTTTTGGGGTGTTTCACAAAACCAGAATTTTTGAGACCTCACTTTGGACTTTGGGGGATCGAAAAGAGCATTTAACTATATTCTTTCACATAATAATAATAATAATAATAATAATAATAATAATTATAATAATTATACAGATGATAATAATTAACAACGCAGGCTGAAAAAAAGTCATGAAATCACTGCACATGGACAAACATGGCTGTCAACAATAAAAAATTAACTCAACAGCTCCCCAGCATCAAGAAATCAGGGAGCAAACAAGAAATTCTTGTGAGCCAGTGGCTCACAACTCTTCTCTTCTACAGGCAACACAAACAGGCTGGGGAACTAGCATCATGCATAATATACAGCATATGCGTGGTACTTGCACTTTTGCCAGGAGCAGTGAATCTGACACAACAACCACACAGTACATACAGGAGGGGAAAAATTGATTGGTAATGCTGCCACAATTATAAAATTGTATTTTTCAAATAAGATAATAAGGGACTAATATTTCATTTAAATATCAATATAAAACCTTATCTCACATCATCTCTGACGCTATTTTCCTCTCTCCTTCAGTCTGAGGGGGCTTGTGCAAGAACATTTGTATGCAGTTGCTTGCCCCGTCCATTTTTAGTTACTGATGGTTCTCACCAGTTTGTGAGTACCGCTCACATTTTTAAGAGTTGTTTTTTTTTTTTTTTTTTGACAGACCTTCATATGGTTTCCCACATCACTCCACCCACTTACTTTGTGATTAAATAATTCTACAGAAACAGAATTATTCAACTCTGGCATTTTACACTCATGGTTTCCTCACCCACTTGGCGGGAGTTCACGGCTGGGTGCTCTTATGTGTATGTGTGTGTGGATGGTGGGTGGGTGGTTGTGCGCTTGGGTACATCTGAGTACTCTGTTATTATTTGATGGCACCCAGCATGCATTTATCCATTATTCATGCCACGCCGAAGGGGCAACTTTGGGCCAAGGCTTTGGCAAAAGCATGCCTGAACCCTTCATTATGTCTACAGGCTAGCGTGTGTGTGCATGTGTGAGGAGTTGTGTGTACATGTGTGCACGTGTGTTTCACTCCAGAAGAGACTGATTTCCTGATACTGCCAATACCAAGCTGGTCACAGTGACACTAGCAGAAAATCACAGAGTGAAAGAGAGCAGCTGGGAAAGTAGTATGTGTGTGTCTGTGTGTGTATGAGAGAGAGTGTGTGTGTGTGTGCTGTATGCCTGGAGGCCAGAGCTGGATTTTTTTTTCAGTCAATGTAGAGGGATTTGAACATGCACCCTCTGCCTTGGTCCCTCACAGGCTTCTCTTCTCAGCTGTCTCCCATCAGTGCCATGAAAATATTGGCATGATATGCATAGAATATATTTCTTCTGTCATTTCTGGAGACACTGGGATACTGACTTCATCTGAGAGACAAACACAGCTTCATGTTCTTATGAGATTATCTCAGCATGGTGCAATGCTACTGTGAAATCATCTAAAGCTGACTGACTTGACTTGACATAAAAAGCACACATAGCACACTGCTAAAACATTCCTATCTTAATGAACGATCTAATCTGGTAATCAGTCTCTAAAATATTTCCTTTTGAACACGTCCAATGCGTGGCCTCCAAAATGCACATCCTCGCTGTTTTCCAAGTCAACATACAGCAGGGATCGATTAAAGATGTTACTCCTGAAGTTTACTGAGCTTTTCTTTACTGAGTTTCAGTATGTTTCTGAAGATGAAATAGATGGAGACCTTAATAGTGTACCTTGACTGTGCATTGTTACTCATTATCAACAATATCAATATTATTCTCATTACAGGCAAAGAAATAGAAAATAACAGCATTTAGTTTTGTTATGCTTGGAATTCAGGACCATGAACAGTGCCACCATAAGTTGTTTTATCTTTTGATTTTGATGTCCGGACCAATGGAACGCTTTCCCTTTTATTTGTTTAATGTGTTGATTTGTAATTGAGGACCAGGGACATTTTCAACATAACGTGTCTCAAGCCCGGTTCAGATCAGTTTAACATTACAGGGGGAGATGGGGGATAAAAACTCCCTGTGGTCTCTGGTAATTTGACTCATGGTTCCGAACGGGATTTTAAACTTTGCAAAACCACAGGATGTCGACTGTGATACACTTGGACATTCTGCAGGAAAATGTAGGCTAACCCTTCACGCCTTGGACTTTTACTAATGGAGTATAGCTATGAGGTGTGAGGTGATGATATTAAATACTAGGGACATAGACTATTACGTTACTGCTTTACGACAGCCCATTTGATGAGTTTATGGGGTGAAGCTCTCTTGATGGCCGTCATTTTTTTCTGTTATCATATTGGTTCCCAAATTGGTTCCTCCATTTTTTTTAGACAAAAGCCACATTTCACACTGAGCTGATGAAATGCAGGCAGAAGCAAACTCAGAGATCCACTTTCAAATACAAGGACAGCGCTCCAGACAGGATTTAAATTACAGGAGGACCAGCAAGTTTGCTGAAAAAGAGTGATTTTGGCTATAATTATTACTGGGGAGAGGGTGAGAAATTACCTAAATGCAGTATTCACTCCAGATGGGATTAAAAATCACCAACCAGGGCAGGTAATATTAAAATCATGGTAATTTCCGTTTATGAATTGTTTCTATTTCAACCCATGTAATAATGTAATAATTTGCATAATGTATAGATTTCTCACTCAGGACCATAAACAGTTATACTACAACATGTTTAATGTGTTGCTTTGATTTTGACGCTCAGCTTCTGCAAGCAGATACAGCGGCAGCCCTCACGTTTGATCCGCTGTAGGATTCAGAATGCACATATACAAACAAAACACACATTAATCCACGTGCTGTACACACACACACACACACACACACACACACACACACACACACACACACACACACACACACACACACACACACACAGACACACGCACAAGTTACCAAAGTTATGCTTAGCAACACAAACAATAATGCACCCTAAACAGCACCCTCAAACAATAAATAAACATGCTTTATATGCATGTGCATGAGAAGAAGAGAGAAACTGTGTGGATGAACATGCAGGGCTCATGTTTTTGGTTGTTTGAGATGGTGGACGAATTAACACACGGTATGAAGCGCAGGGGACGGGGACTGTGTGCGACTGCATGTGAATTGAAAGGACGTGTTTTATGCGTTACTTCCTGCAATGCACCTAATGTGAAGGTACTCAAACTTAATTCCAATAGTTTCCCGCATGATACCAAACAATTTGACCACGTTTACCGTCTATTTGTAGAGGCAGTCCCATGAAGTATTTTCAGAGATATCATGGTGCACAGATGTGGATGGCCAGCTCACACATTATAGAGAGCATTTAATCCATAATGTCTGATTCACCTCTCACATATAGTTGCACGGATGCTTGCATCCACACACATAAGTGAGCACACAATTTGAACATGTCATCAGAATCTGTCAAGACAGACAGGAGACATATGTAGGTAACAGACTGCGAAGCCCCATCTGACAGTGACACACTCACACACTCGCAAGTAGAGCACCATCTAAGATGAGCATGCACAGAGGGTCATTCAAACACATCTGTCTCTACTTAAATGAAGTGCAGCAGCGATATATGAGAATGTGTGTAACCAATTTGGTTTAGGTTCATTGTCTCAGCTTTTTACATAGAACAAGCTCATATAAAGTACACATACACAACACATCAGATTGAGTGTAACAGTGTAGAGTGTTTTCCCTATCCATTTCCTTTAGATCATTTATATTCTTTTGTGTTAAAATGATAATAATCATAAACGCTTACTTTTTTATTTGCTACACTTCTGAATATGCTAGACCATAATACACATATGCATTCGAATGGATCAACTCACCTTAAATTCTCTTAATTTAAAACATAAATGAAAACTTTATTACTTCTATCACAACACATCATCCTTCATTTCCACTGATTTGATTATAGATTAGATATGAGAACCACTTTAGAATTAATTTGAAGCCTGCTGTTTGCCACTAGAAATTTTATACATGTTTTTTTCAATTAGATCTGTTATACTTCATTCTTTCTTTTGACTGATATATCTCAGAACAAAAGGGCATTTTATGTCACTACAACAGCTTTCTCTTACTGAATGTTATCCGCACTTCAGCTCCATCTGTTTACTTACCACGGGGGGGGGTTCAGTGGTATGTGTGTGTCTGTTTATGTGCTATGGATCTTAAAACGAGCTCATCTGGTGGCAATGTGTCAGTGCCATTGACCCCTGTGTTCCCCATCTGGTGGGTACACACACTCAGCCAGCGGTGACAGCTGTTCAATCAGGGGACCATCACGCACAACAGACACACAAACATACCCCCACACAGAAAGCATGAAGCATAATAAAAAAAATACCAACTCCAGTGTGCATACTGACACACACAATCATATGCACATGAGAAATTTACACAGAGTGTGAAAATGGATTCCATTACTCTAACAAGCTTTGCATATTTTAATCATATTTCAGTGTTACTTATGCGGTCTGTAAGATTACAGTCAATACAGATTTCTTTAATACAAATTGAAAAATCTGTGCCTGCAATGTTTTATTTCACAGGGTAGGGCAAAAGAATTGCTTGGTAAATGTTGCCCCCGCATATATAAAGCAGCTCAGGCCCGAGAGGTAACCTAATCACAGTTGTCTTTTTATCTATTATTGAGCGGGGAGAGGAAAGGGGGGAGGCAGGAGCGGCAGAAGGTGGGCGGCTCCAAAGCAGACAGGTAAAGGCAACTATCATAACTGTGCTCATTTTCATTGGAAAAGTTAAATCTGTGTGTCATGTTGTGCATTGAATTATTGAAGGGCAGACTTTGTGCGCTGAAGCGGATAGGTCCTGCACCAGGCACCTGGGCTCACATGAGGATCCTCTCCCACACACACACATACACAAACACATACACACATTCACACATATACCCTACAAATGTACACCCCTGCCCCAAAGTCTACACCTGCTTTATAAAATATACAAACCCCCCTCAAGTCAGAAAAGTTTAAAATATTAACTGCATCAACAGGACTGTGTCTTATCCACTTTGAAGACTTTGTTGTTGCAGTGTGTGTGTGTTTGTGTGTGTAGAGGGTTTGGTGGTTCTTGTTTATGCTTTAAAGTCATAGTGCCCAAGTATTGCTTTAAAACAGCCAAGGAGTGGCATGATGATTAATAAAGTAAGAAAACCATGTTTTTACACAAATTCTATTTATTTTTTCTGATTTTTCTCTAAGCTTTTCTTTTTCCTTGTGAAATACTGGATAACCTCTATAAACTAGTTCAGTTACTGTTTTTTTGAATTACTTGCCACTCATAGAAGCATGCAACCTGTGACAAGTGATCTCGTTTGAGTATTGCTTTGCTGTTATAGGGCATTCCTCCAATGTAGCACATAAAGTGCAGTTTACGGTTTCATCATGGGGAGTAGTAGTCAGCCATCCTCAAGTCTGAGAAAATCACTATGATCGTGCCATCAAGACTGTCTCAGTTTAGGCTTGGGGGCTACAAAAAGCTTCTGTTACGCACTAAGACATGGACATTTACCCCACAGGAAAAGTCTAATGAAAGATACTACTGACATGCTTCCTGGGAAATGTAGCATCCAGCGTTTTTGGAATTTGTCCCATACAAGGCAATAAAATCAGGATACCTTGGACTCTGTTACACTGGTTTTGACCCTTCCTTAGCTTTTTCTACCAAAGAGACATGACTGGAAACCAATGGCTGCCTGGAACAGCAGGAAAGAAATACATTTAAAATCTGAAGCTGTATAAAATACATATGAAAGGTATGTATATCTGTCTTCATACTGAATAATGAAATGAGTCTTTACCAGCTAACCTACGATGCTGGTTGAATACCAACTGTCCCTTTCAATCTATCTCATGGCGCCAGATTATCACAAGGTGTCTCTTTCAGATCTGTGAGCTACAGCTACGAAGAGAATTTGCTCGGGGCTAATGTGATACCACCTGCCAAGAGCCAATGTATGAGTCCATGCCAAGGCAAGGTGCCACTTTTCAGCACATGCCAGTGACATGTATCGTCGCAGTCCCACACACAAGAGAATGGCCAGTGCAGTGCACAGTATGTTTGTGAGGCCGGAGAATCACTGGCAGGAGCATTTCAAGAGGTGACGATGAATTATGTATTTACTCAGAAAGCAGACGGGTAAAGTTTGTCTGTTTTGTTATGATATAACCCTGAATCGTCATCAGCAGTTCCAACATTCTTGTTGTGAAAAGTTGGCAACCTTACAAATATGTAAGCTGCTATACATGTACTTTATGTGTAAACAAGTCAGAATGAGATTATTGTTATCCAGTAAAGTGAATGTGACAACTGTATGGGAGTTTTTCCTACTGAGACTAGAGTGAGGACATGCTGTACTGATAACTAAGGCGGTAACATAAGTGCAAACAAATACACTACAAGGACAAGATGGCTGTTTATTACTATTATTATTATTATTGTTCATTTTATTTATTCATTATTTTGCACAGATAACAGATGTTACACAAATGTGACAGAACAAGGCCAGCAACCACGATTTTAAACAGTGTAATTATAACTTATAAGCTGAGGTCCAAGTCACACACAAATACTTTGCAAATAATCACAAAAGCTTTACAAAATGTTATGATTTTGCTCTTGAAAAAGCTTTCAAAAGGTCTTCGGATTTATTAGTGAATTCTTATATACTTCCAGTTATTGCATGAGAAATGTGTTTTTTATTGTTCATGTGTTATTTATCAATAATTCAGTATTTTGGTTTTGCGTATTTTAATTTGCAAATATGCAAAGTAAACACAAAGTACAGTTAAGGGTGATCAGAGAATGTCATTTATTTTGAAAATATTTGGTCATCCCGGGGCGGCTGTTGCTCAGGTGGTAGAGCGGGTCGTCCACTAATCGAAAGTAGGTTGGTTTCATCCCTGGCTCCTCCAGTCCAGCATGTCGAAGTGTCCTTGGGCAAGATACTGAATCCCACAATTGTTTGTCTGTATGTATAGAAAAGTGCTGTATGAATGCGTGTGTGAACGGATGACTGTGCTTGGAGTTGTTGATAAGACTAGAAAAGCGCTTTATAAGTGCAGTCCATTTACTGAAGTTCACAAAGACCATGAATGTGTGCACCAAACTGCATGGTAATCCATCTAACTGCTCGAGACATTTGACTTTGAACCTTAAAGCTTAACTTGGTGGTGCTTGAGGAAAAGTAAGGGGGTCATCAAAATCAACTGGATTCATTGTCTCGGGAACTTCAATGTGGGTACCAAAATCTGTGCCTATACATCTTATTGATATAGAGATCCAGTATTCAATGGGACAAGTGACAACTTTGACCTGCAGGTGGCACTGGAGGAAAAGATTACCAACGACAGTCCGATTCCTACTCTGGTCACCATGGATATTAAATGACAAATCTTTCTCATACTTCTTGAGATATTTCAAGCTTGACTAAAGTGGTGGACCGACAACTGTCAGAGTGACACTGCTATCCCTGCTAACGTGGCTAAAAATAAAAAAAGACAGGCAGAGAAACCCTATAACAACTTTATGTGAGAGGTGAATCAGACATTATGAATTAAATGCTCTTTTTAATGTGTGAGCTGGCCATCCACATCTGTGCACCATGATATCTCTGAAAATACTTCATGGGACTGCCTCTACAAATACACGGTAAACGTGGTCAAATTGTTTGGTATGATGAGGGAAACTATTGGAATTAAGTTTGAGAAACTTCACATTAGGTGCATTGCAGGAAGTAACACATAAAACACGTCCTTTCAATCCACATGCAGTCACACACAGTCCCCTTCCCCTGCACTTCATACCCTGTGTTAATTCGTCCACCATCTCAAACAACCAAAAACATGAGCCCTGCATGTTCATCCACACAGTTTCTCCCTTGATCTGTCTGTGCCTTTCTCACTGCCACTCACTTCCACAGGAGCCCCGACTGGGCGCACAGAGGAATGAGAGACTTTCTCAGTAAAATATGAATTAATACCCTCTCCTCTGTAAATATTTAACACCACTTAAACTTACAGCTCCCCACCGGGCCTTAGCACGGAACTGTCTAGAGACCGTGGGAATGGGGGGAAGCGGAACGGGGGAACGGCATGGATTAAGCCCAGATTCAATTAACTTAGCACACTAGCTCTGCAGTGTCCAGGGAAATCATTTTGAGTGAATAAACACATCATGCTGGATGTCTCCATGTGCTGTGCTGTTTGGTAAATAATGCACAATATACTGTATGTATATATATATATATACATATATTCACATTTATATACACACATATATATATATATATATATAGAATATAGAGAGCGAGAGAGAGTGAGAAAGAGCAGAAAAGGAGAAGGAAAAAAGGCACTTTGGAAACGTCCCCAGGTGAGAGCCTCGGAATAATCTGGGCTATGATGTGTGATTTGTAGATGGATCATGGTCACAGCTTCCATCTTCACTTCTCATTACTTGATAATGCTAATTGGAGAGGGAGAGTTGGAGTGGATTTTATGGTGCTGATTGTTTTGATTATTCATAAAGTGCATATGGAAAAATATGTTTTTTAACTCAGCTTTTGCACCTGTTTCATTCGTATGGGCACAAATGTGCACCATCACATATGCATGCACATGTTCCATCACTATCACAAAAGCACTGAATGGGGTAAAAAAAAAACATATTCTTGTAATTGATAAGAACTTCTACTCAGGTTTCCTTGTGCCTCTGTGAACTTGTAAACCAGCGGAAACCAAACGGAAACAGTGAGTTACCTAAAAAAAATATCCTAAAATAACCTGTGGTAAAAGCACACAGCGAGAAACACGGAAGGGCACAAATGAGGGGGAGTGACAGCTACGAAGCAAACAGTTTGAAGCATTCTAACTTGTAGCTCACAATAAAAGTAGCCTTGGAATGAACCAGCAACATTAATTTTTGTGAATGTCAGTGAATCTTGACAATATTTTGATACTTGATTTCGCTTCACTCTCATCATTCCACAGAAATAGATAACTCAGTTAGCTAAGCTGCTAAAGTATTCTGGTAAACGTGCACTCCAAGCCAGTGTCAGTCAATATGCTTGGCCAAGGTGGTGTTGAGTAATTGAAATGCCACTATTCATCATTTTAAAAAGTGAGTTAGGATTGCTTGTTTGTTTTATTCAGAGGGCCAACAGAGTGATGAGTCTGCTGGTCAATACACAAGCTGATGCTCATGTCATTAATGTCATTTTCCAGCCCCGAACCTTGGCGCTAGAGAGAAGGCAAGCACTGACTAAGTCTAGCAGAAAGTAAACGATATTTATACTTTCAGTACACCACATTCATATTTCAATAACTTCATCTAGATCTCCAGAGATTCATGGCTGTGCAGCATCTTCTCCTGTCAGTCTGTGAAACTATAACGCTTGCTAATGTTACATTATCTCAGCATCCAAAGAGGAGACTTAAAGCCATTACCAGGATCAATTTAGATGATACCTGATATCTTAACCTTGCAGTAATGGAATTTTTTGGCCACTTGGAGGCAGCGGAAACAAGTTGTTGACAGAAAATCGACATATCATCACCTTTCCAATCGGTATGGCAAACTTGTTAGCAAACAGATGTTTATACACCCAGCCGTTACGGACTAACATCATCATTCAGGTAAAGTAGTATTCATGGCTGCCTGGTGAATGTAAGCCTTTTTTCTCTTCTTTTAACTGTTTTCGGTCTCTACCAAATGCTGATTATCTGACTCTGTAGCTGCTAAATGCTCCACCGAGTTCACAGGCTAGTCGCTAACTGTGTCTATCTGCTGTTTGGTGCTCAGCATTAGTTCACAAAGGGGTTTTAGAGTTTATAGCTGCCTGCTATGGCTGAAAGCAATGCTATGAGAGCTTGGAGAGTTAACCAGAATGGCAAAGTTGTGTCGGGGAGTGAAACAACGAGCTGAAACTCACTATGAAGATCCGTAAAGCTGAGGGGAGCTGCAGATTCAGGTGAGATTTCTCCACAGGTTCATTACAGCAAACAATCCTTTTCAGATTGTCACATTGTTTTCACGTTGTCATTTGATTAGTATATAAATATCAATTATAGCCACTTTAGAAAGAAGTCAATCATTATTACACCATTATTACACTGAATGTAAAACCACATAGCAGCCATCATTGAATATAATACCACTTTTGAATGTAATGATTAGAGTAATGAAAAAGGTGATGTTGTTATGTTTATGAAGTAAATTTGTCTAATTTTCTAGATGCTGATGAAATTTAAAGTTGAATTCAAGTAAAAGGAAGTAAAATGCCAATAAAATATTTGACAGTGTCACAGTTCGGTCCTGATGAAAGGTGAGTACTTTCCTGCTTTATTTTTCAGCCGTATGAATTTATAATTTCTCTTATTAATCTAACATAATATGTCTACTATCAATTGTTTCAATTGTAACAGTATTATTTCAAAATTATTTTGTAGCACTGGGTGTAATCCTTTGACGTAACCTCCTAGAAAAGTACTGACTCAAACATTGATATCAGCTCCTATGTGGACCACAAATGATATCATTAGACTTACAGCACTGTCCCATTGTGATCCAAGTCTTTATAATCTCCACAAAAGTTGGGAGCTCTAACTCAGCGCAGTGGGTTTCGGGCAGTTTTCCTGGAGGCCTAGTGGATCATTTTGGAGGGACAAAAGTAGAATAAAGTGTGAGGGAGCTGGGCAGAAAGCCGCTGGAAGCCATTCTACTGGAGTGGAACTTGAAGAGATCCTATTATCAGAGGCACAATTCTCCTACGTTTCAAAGATCACTGCTACTCTCTTTTGCAATCAATATTTTGTTTTCTACGGCCATCCTGCGGTCAAAGAAGCTGAAAAGCTTGGCATGTGTTTCTGTGTGTGTGTGTGTGTGTGTGTGTGTGTGTGTATGTGTGTGTGCGTGAGAGAATGTGTGTGCTCAAACACCTGCTTGTCCATTGAGTATTTTCTTGTAATTCTGAGAGTACAAGACCTTATCTTTAATGTATGGCCAATAGTAAGCCTGTAAAATAATGTATGATTTTAAGGATTGGTGCACAAAACTACTTACAAGCCTCAGGTTGTCACAAAGACAAAAATATTTTTGGGTTGTTTTTTGGCTCAAGCCATCTTTGGTATAAACAGACGCTGTAAAGATTAAAGTTGGTCCCTGGGTGATCAGGCAGGCCTCCAACTGTAGCTTGAAGAATCGCTTTTTGATGTTTTGATGTTTCGAAAATCACAGATCTCAAATGGTATTTGCAGTGATGCTGACATTAAATGTGTGAGGCACTGGTATTGAATTTGAGCTCAGTGCCTGCAAGGCAACAGGCCTGTTTTTCTGTTCTTCTTCTTTTTCATTTTTCTTTTCTTTTTTTTTCAAAACTTCACTGCATTTCTTTTAAATTCTTCCCACTAATGGAAGAATCTCAGGGATGCTCTCATTTATAAAGAAATCACCCTTAGAAGATTACAGATCATTAATAAGGCTTTCATTCAGTTCCATTTCATTTACGATACAGTCACCGGCAGCCATCTACTACCGGGCCACTCTGAATTAACATAAACATCCTTGGACAGATGCCAGACGATTTGTCCCGTGCACCCTCTTCCTCTCCCTGTCTCTCCAGCTTTCTGTGTTGTTAAGGAGCCTGTGATATTCCAAGAGGAGCTTTGTGCTGTCACCTCATCGATCGGCCCAGGCAGATTAATATCAATTGTTAGTTTTTGCCTTTTACAGTGGCCGCGGGGAGTCAGAGGAAGTTCGTTCCGTTTAGTATGCCTTTCACACTCCCTGTCACTTCTTTGATAAGTCAGGTGACAATGATCACATCTGGGGGCACCAGGTTAAAATAAGCAAAACAAAACATATATATTATGAAGCAGCTGCAGGTTGAGATTATGTGCAAACAGGGACCAAAAAAAAAAGGTGATATGAGTATGAATGGATTCAGAAATCGTGGTCATCTTTTCCTTTTGTATTCAGCATGACATAAGGTGGGAATATTTAAGTAAATTTATGCAGAAGTGTGACATGGCTATAGCAGTTATTCTACTATTTATTACCAATTATTTCATTTTATTTTTAGTATGAGGGGCTGATTTCCAAAAGATAGGCTATGAATGATGGTAAAAGCACTACATAACATAGTGAATGAAAATACTTTGTTACAGCTGAGCTAAGCAGTCTCTCTTCCACTATAACTTGTGGTATTTTTCTGCTTCTGTTGCCAGTGGAGGCTTTGCCAACCCCCTAGAAACTGGCACAATCTTTGAAAGTCATCCAGAAGAAGAAGAAGGTGAGCATGCATCCCACATACTGTACATTCACACATATGCAGACAAACAGGCTTTCCCCAGCTACACACACACACACACACACACACACACACACACACACACACACACACACACACACACACACACACACACACACACACACACACACACACACATTAGTGTCCAAGTTCAACACTTTAAAGGCCTGGTCACATCAGCATTTAAAACAGCAATATTAAATTGCTAAATCAGGCCTTCTGCAATTAGTGGATTTGCTCCAGGAGCAAAGTAATCAGTTGGAATTTTATATGGGCAAATTCAGCTTTGGTGAATTTCGACCCAATAAATTTGTGCTGTCTTGACAGTGAAGAGCCGGAAAGTCCAAAATGGAGGGAGATCTTGTTTCTCATTGGTTTGCACCATCCACTTTCATTTAACCCACTCGTTGAAGTTTAAATTCTTAAAAGAAAGAGCACCAGTTTACCGATATTTATGCGATAAGAGTCTATGGTACAAGTACATCTTATATAACATATTGAATAAATTGTGTAAATTATTCAAATTATTATCCTGTTAGGGACAAAGCAAACAAGCTTGCTAAGTGACATTTAGTGATCTTTGGTGATCTTCGGCAGTTGGCAAGCAGTTAGCAGATTGCTAGCAAGCACTTAGAAAGCTTGTTAGCTCAGAGGGCTTTTTTTCCTCTCTTTTTCCTCCTCTTTCCATTTATTGAAAGAAATAATACTCATTCCCAAGAACAAACAGCCAGGATTAAACGGCCCTGTACAGAGAAAATAGAAATAGCGGTCAGCTCAGCAGCCACAGCAGTTCACCAACTAGCAAAATCTGACCAAGACACGCAGATTATTTATGCTATTCTTCTCCCTGGTGTGTCCTTTCCACTGCAAAGTAAAGATCTTTATACACATAAAACTGAGAAAGAGGAAGAAAGAGATGCATGTGTTTTCTTTCAGGTTCGCTTGTGTGCATGTGTGTCCACATTGCCGGTGGCTGATGTGAGCTGTGTTTTATTAGGTTCATTGCGAGTGTGACCTGGCCTGTCTTTTACCAGATATCACCTGACATGAGTAGGAATATGATATGCCTTCTCGATCAAACACACACACACACACACACACACACACACACACACACACACACACACACACGCATACACACATTCGGTCAGCTATGCTTGGCCGAGAAGTTTTGGATAATACTAATAGCTTAGGGAGCAAGTGGTGGATTTAGGATGGAGAGAACAGAGTGTGTGTAAGGGACACCAGGGAGGGGAAGAAAGATGGGGGAAAGACGCATTCACATTGGAGAAAATACAGATCTGAGGCACAAGAAAGTGACCACAGAGGGAGGGAGGTAGAGTAGAGTTAGAAGGCTAATTGAGGAAATTGAAGTTCAAATAAGGGAAATGTGGAAAGAAAATAATGAAAAAGGAAGTACAGCATAGATGAAAATTAAGATGAAGATTACTTTTTTAACCAATTTACAGGCAGTGGAGGAAATCTGTCTTTTTGCATATCTTTCCGGACATAACATTATGTATTTAATTTAAGAGTTTCAGTTCAGTGCTAATGTAAAAAAGTTCCCTGCCTTGCTCTGGGACCCCTTCAGTGAGGTTGCTAGATAATGAAATGTATATTGTTGCTGTGGATTCAAACAGTAAATTCTTGTTTAATAGCTTCTCTTCTTTTAGGCCAATCTGAAGATTTTTTTTACAGTCTGAGAAGAACAAACCACAGGTAAAAGGATGAAGGTTGGATGCAGCTGAAAAGGAGGACAGGAGCTGAGTGAAGACACAGCACAGGAGAGTGCAGGTATGCTATTTCAGCTGCGATTGATCACCTTTAGAACCCTGGCAATGAAATTCTGCCTGTGATGTGCACACGGCCACTGGCCTGCAGCCACTATGCTGCACAAGCACACAAAACACACAAAAAGTGTAGGTACTGTACACCAACGTATACAAAGGCACTGATGAAAACACGCACACACACACACACGCTCATGTACACAAAGAGTTGCCAAGGTCCTGCTGGGCAGCTGAAGTTAACAGTGTAGAGTCACATGTGAGAGAGCTCACCTGGCGAACAGCCCAGATCTGACATACTGCAGTGAGGCTATCACTATCTCTCCCTCTCTCTCTCTCTCTCTCAGTGTGTGTGTGTGTGTGTGTGTGTGTGTTTGGAGAAGTGCCAAGTTAGTCAGTTAGCCTAAACCACTCCCCTTTGTGTCTCTGATCTCATCCGTTCACCTACAGATTACTTCGAGTGTGGGTGTGTATGTTTGTGTGTGCATCAGTAACTGTACTGCACACGACAAAGTGTACATGCCCGATTGTGCATGGAGAACAATGTTTGTGTGTGTGTGTGTGTGTGTGTGTGTGTGTGTGTTATATATGGTAGCCTTCATCCTTTCCGCTCTCAGAATGGCTTGTGTCCAGTTTTGATTTAGCAAAGCCATAAACGTGAAGCTTTCAGCTGTAGAATCTCATGCTGTCAGCTATGGAGGGCAGCAATGAAGCTATTGTTAAAGGACCATACCAGTGGTTTTACATGTTTTGTCCCATTTAGTTTTAGTCGTATTATCTTTATGAGGTAATGAAGTTCAGACTTTTCAAATTAGTTCACGTTTAAACTGCAGTACCATGCAATGACAGTGTAACAATGACAAGAATGATATACATTAGCCTTAATGCGCACCATGATGGATTATCAACTTGGGCAGGTTAACTGACTTTAATTCAGAATGGTAATGAATGTCAATTAAAGCTGGAACAGTGGGAAAAATATATCCAAACATGAGTGTGTCACATGCATTCAGTAATGGTAAGCGAAGTGAAAGTGAACAAAGTGAACCTCTAATTTTGTCCTTGTGTTCCGCCTCAAAGCAATAGTTTGACATTTTTGGAAATACGCAGAGAGTTAGATGAGAAGACTGATACCTACATCATGTCTGCAAGCAAAATATTGAGTTAGTACCAGTGGCTCATTGGCCTGGCATAGCATAAAAGCTGACAAAGAGGGAGTACAAAAACCAAAGCGTAAAAATGATAACCAAAGCTAACTTCCTGCTGGCAGTAGCTTCATATTTAACATACAAATAAAAGATTTGTATTGATCTCCTCGTCTAAGTCTCAGCAAAAAAAAGCAAATGATTTTCTTCAAAAGTATTTCCTGCGTCAAACTCTTCCTTTGATGTGTTTGGTTGAATTTCTGTGTTTAAATCCTTATTAAACAGCCACATACATTAATGTCATCTGAAAATGTGGATTTCTCAAGGATGATTAGGAATGAGAAAAATGTAAAACAACAACAGGAAACTCCCTGTGTGGTTTCATGGCTAGAAAGAGACAAATTGGGACATCTGATACCTAACAGTTAGTCATGCTTGAGAAGACTAGCAAAATAAACTCTTAGTGGGCCAGTGTCTGAACTGATGCTGCTCTTCGCAGAGGGGAAATTACAGCAGAAACTACAGACACGTCTCTCTGCATGAATCTGCCATCCTTCTTGAATTTACAGTGATTTGACCCCCGAAGCTGCTTAAATCTCCACCATGGCAGCATGTCAAGTTGCCACAACTGTCTAGCAAATAAAGTATTTGAATCCATGTGACTCTTGTTTACGAGCCTACAACTGGCTTGTGTGAACGTGATCAAACCCAATACGAAAACGCAACCAAGTAAACTTACCCACGATGCTGTGGACCAAAGAAAGCAAACTCCCTGTGTGACTGTGTCCTTTATTTCAAAAATAAAACAGTGAATGTGCAATTTAATACACAATACATCATGGCGATCACTGCAGATTGAGCCATTTTCTATTTGTTCCCCGCATTCACTGATGACAAGGCGGCCATTGAGAGTGTGTGTATTCCTCCATCGATCCTATAATTTCACACTCATCTGTCACATATAGTAGATGCATACATTTCTCCGCTGCAGAATGGCTCAATATCTTGCCATTTATAACATAATGCCAGGGAGATTGTAAATATCACTGTGCAGCAAAATAGTTTAACAATGCAAAGATAAAAAGTTAGATAAAAGTCATTGGAGGGAACCAGACGGGTATAATCCCATGTTTTCTGATAAAATGAGGCAATCTCTTTACTGGCTGGTGAACAACAATGCTCTTCCTGTACAATATACCAGCTTTTGTCTGCACACAAAGGAATTACTTGTATTAGAAAACAAATCGAATGCATTTAGTCTCTGCAAATGTTGTGTGCTAATGAATGTCTGCGTGCACATGCCGGGAATGTTTGAGTACCAGGACAAAGTTACATGGTAGCACGGAACTATACTCACTGCTTTATCCTTGTCTGTGTGTGTGTGTTTGTGTGCGTGTGTGTGTGTGTGTGTGTGTGTGTGGGTATGCGTGTGTTCGTGTGTTTGTGTGCATACGTGCTTACCCTCTCGTGTGTGTTACTATAATTAATCACAATTATCAGGTTGACTAATGCAGGTACAGTCTCACTGGGAGGGGCCATTTACAAGCTCGGCAGCACAAAATACAACCTAGAGACAAAATGGTGGAGAATAGAGCACAAATACATCCAAAACAACACCAAAAGGAGATTTTAAATGGCTTTACCTGCTGCCTCGTAATTACAGATTTTAACTCTGCATACTTTGCAAAAGGCTGGCATTGAAAAATAACCTCTTTTAAAAGTGGAACCTTCCGCTGAATTTCCACTGAAATGGAGCACATATGTTAAGAGTGCCAAACAAGGACAATTTATTTATGACACCACATGTGAATAAAATGCATAAAGCGCTGGAAGATGACAATGTAGGTCCCACTTCAAAGTAACTGTTCATTTTCCTTTTTTTTTTTTTAGTTATTTCTGGCATTTTATCAAGCACAGGCACAAACTGGCACGTGTCCCTTCTTCCTCGTAGGAAAAAAAGCCCAACTTTTTATCAAAAAGTTCAGGACAACCAATCGAGGGCCGACTTATCCTGTCTTCAGAGAGGCAGGAAGAAGAAGGGCGGAAGGGGGGAGAAGGAGAAAATGAAGGAAGAGGAGAAGGACGAAAAGTGGAGTGGGGGGCGTGGGGGGATTGGGGCATGGGGGGGGGGGGGCATACACTGCCAGAATAAAAACGAAGGCATCCATCGCTCCTGTTGAAACGCTAATGAGAATCCAAATCCAGTACTGGCTAATTAACCATGATACCCTGTGACATGGAGGGTGGGAGGAGGGGAGGGAAAGCTGAGAGGGAGGGAGTCAGGAGAAGAGACATGAGAAGGAGAAGGGGAGAATGGAGAGGGCAATAAAACTGACAAGAGGGATGAAAGTAAAAAGAGTGGCAAGGAGAGGGAAAAAAAGGAGGGCAGGAGGAGTGAATTGAGGCCGAGCAGAGAAGAGTGGGATAAACTGCAGAAGAATGGACGGAGGGGAAAAAAAGTAAAGAATGACGTGGGCGGGGGGCTGAACCTTTTATCAGGTCGGGCAGACAGTGAGGGCAGAGAAAAGGAGGGAAAGTAAGAGAAGTGGATAGGAGGAATCATCCTTTTTCATTTAAACAATAATGAGGGGTCTATGCATTTATCAGGAGTTTCTGTGTAAACTGCTCTTCTCTGCTTTCATCTCCTCTCTCCCTCACTATCCATCCGTTTACACGTGGAGCATGTTAATCGATTTGCTCACAGTTAGAGTAAACACACACGGCAAAGAAATGGGTGGTGAATGAATCATGCAGTGATGCAGCGAGTGCTTATGTGTGTTGTTTGAGTCTGGGAGAAAAATAAAGAATATGTGACTTTTTCTTTTTCTTGCACACATATTAAATTGCACACAGTGTTCCCCCAGTATAGTAAGCAGGCAATAAAAACTGTAGTTGTCCACACAACCAAACACACACATGCACAGACTGTATGATGGCAGCAGAGGATCTTTGGTATTCTGTAGCACTGTGGGCTCTATGAGCCTGACAGTTTTTCTGACAGCTTGACCTTCTGTTATATATTCCTCCAATCACACAGCCCTAAATACTGTATTCATCACACACACACACACTGTATACACACACGCACACACACACTGGATAAAGGGCACACAAACACACACAAGCATGTACAGGCAAGTGGGCACACAATGAGAAGTTTGGTCTGTGCAGAAGAAGCCTGGAAGACAACTTGTGACCTGTGATAGTGTAGCTTGACAAAACAGAAAGCTACGTGTGTGTGTGTGTGTACAGGTTTTTGTTACCTCTTTTAGACCTTTTCCGGTATAAATACCGACCTTGTCGGGACCAGTATTACTCATGGGGACCAACGCCCAGTCTTAATGAGGCAAGACCATTTCTGAGGTCCTGGTTGAGGTTAGGGTTTGGGTTTGGCTGTCCTTAATGAATGGAAGTCAGTGTAATGTCCTAACAAGGATAGCTGTGCAAACTTGTGTGTGCTTTCCTGACAGCCAACACACAGTTTAATCCAACCAGGTGGCCAGAGGATTGCATGTATGTTGACCATGAAAGACTGCTTTATGAGTTATGGATTCATTTTGTTCTCTTAGTCTGCCTATTTGTCAGCTTGCCTGTCCGTCTATCTGTTTGTCAGACTGTCTGTTCATCTGCCTGTCTTTCTCTGTTTGTTCATCTGTCTAATGGACTGTCTATCTCCCATCTGGCTGTTGTGGACTTTTTTCTTTTTTTTTTTGCCATATCTGTCTTATTTTTATCGTTTCCATCTTAATATCTGTCTAACACTCTGTCCAGCTGTCTTTTTTCCCAGTCCCTCCGTTGTCAGTCTTACTAACTAGTTGTCTTTGCTGTCTGTCTTCTTCATTTGTTGTACTCACTCATGGTCTCTGACACGCACCTCTTTTCCCCTCCCTCCCATCCCTTCGCTCCACTTTTCTCTTCCCGATACTGCTAGTAACAAACTGCCATAATGTCTGTGAACCGCCTCAGGGGTTCTAGTTGTCGGGCTGATAATGTGTGTTATAATGCCTTTGAGTTTCCTTAGCAACACCATGGAGACGCCTTGCTACATTTGTGGTTTGATTTGTTGCAGAGAAAATGAACTGCTGTCAATGGGGTGGCTCTAAATTCTGCTGTTTCATCCTTGCATTTCTGGAAATGGTCAATGGAGGGGGCTAGAATGCAAGGGAAAGGCAGAAGGTGAGAGTTGGTGGAGGCAACAAAACAAGCTGTGGATCTCTCACAATGACTGGGCAAGATTACAGCTCTCACACTGGGTTACCGGTGGAATCTGCTAGAGATTGAAATGAACTTCTATAGAATGGATTTCCTTTTTTTCCCCTCCTCTTTCTCAAATTCCCCTGATATCCATCCATCAATTCTCTCTGTACTGTTATTTAGAGCATGTTAGTGCTGACAGAAGTTTGCAACCCATAAGTCAATACAGACTCCAGTGAATTGTTGTGATGGAGAGGCCCGTACTACGCTGAGAGAATTATAATCAACAATCAATAGCCTTTGACGCACACACTTAAGACACACACAAACACACACACACACACACACACACACACACACACACAATATAAGCCACACATGCACACAAGGCTTCCATCACTTTAATGCGATTGTCAGCGCACCTGTTTTTAATCAACCTCCAAGGCCACTCGCACACTTTCTTCATCCTGTCTTCCTTCTCTCTCTCCAGATTCAAAAGCACAGGGTAAAAAAAGAAAGAAAGTTACCAATAAATTATTATTGATCTCCCGTGTTGGCTGCTGGGCTTGGGATGGATCTCACTAGTAATTTTCAGAGTCTCACAGTTTATCACTCAAACGGTGTGTACATTATATGACTTCTATGTGTGAGTGTTCATCTTTCATCCTGTTCCTCTGTACTGTGTGTGTGTCTTTCTTTGCCCATGTGTTTCGTTTTTCATGTAACCTGATTAGAATGGGTGACAGACAGTAGCAGAGGGTTGAATTAGACTCCTTAGCCTAAATTGAGTTGTAGATTTTAGATTAATTCTCTGGTGGAGGTCTTAAACTGTCGCGTTGCCTGCTGAAGGAGCTGCTCACACTCCTCAGTTTGATCTTGACATGACTTATATAAAGCCACAACATGGATGCAATAACAGCAACACCTGCACAATGTTATTCAGTATGTCACGTTCCTGTTATTTTGTCTAACCCAGTTTCTGTGAACACAGGGATTTTTTCTCAAGAAAAACATTTATTACTAATTTGAAGAAAAAAGTGCTGTGTTTATATATTTAAAAAAAAATCACAACAGTGAAGTACACAAACAAACATTCATGAAAACTAACTAAAGCTTTTGTGGTATTAATTAATTTGCGTAGACTTTCTTCGAATGAGAAACTCAGGTAATTTGCTTTGGTAGAGTGTCATGTCATGTTGTTTTTCTTTGTTTATGCAGTTCTTGGGTAAATTCTTCAAGCTTCTTTTGAGGATTTACAGCCTATGAGAAGGAAATTTAATGTGTTAACAGGATTTTCTGTAACCCTTCTATAGTTTTAAGCTCTTTTTAATTTTTTTTGTGTATTACCTGTCAGGAGCACTTTTCAGATGTGATCCCAAACACAAAACACGCCCAAAAATGTAGTTCTACCTTTGTGAAAGTTTATTGAAGCTCTGTCAAGGAAGTGTGGATTTAACTGCTTAGTAATGTTTGACAAGGCCATTGTTTTTGGTCCACTTCTGGAGGTAGACAAAACAAGAAGACCTCCATACATCTGTAAACATTACTTAGAGTTTTTCTTCTCCACACTATGTACAGTAAAAAATATTTCATCCTATAATGTTATGGGCCAATTTGACCAATCTTATCTTTCAGGTTTAGTTAATTAGCTTAGTTCAATCCATGAAATGTAATGACTTTTTCTCATTAATAATCATTTTCTTTACTTACACTTCAGACACTAGGATTAGTTGTAAAAGCACTGTCGGCATTGATTTTGTATACAAAGTTGATGCCATAGGTCATTTTGACATTTATTGACTGTTTTTATTTAAAGTGCTGCCTCTGCTGCCTTTGTTTTCATGTTGATAGGTTGTACACCAGGGATATGTAATATCTGATACTGAGGAGTCAAGTGTGTTTGGTGGGTCAGAATCAGGTCAATGTTTCATTGAAGTGGGTGCATAAAAAGCCAGTTTCACATTCTCTCATGGGAGAATATGATCAATATACTGTATAAACTGGCAAACGGGTGATGGTCGGTACAGTATTGTCTGGACAAGTGTATTTCCTGTTGTCACAAGTGTATGACTGACAGTTTACAGTTTTGTAGAAGAAGATGTTTCAGGGCAAGATCCAGGATGTGAAGTTTCCTCCACATTTGAGCTCTTCATATCTCCATCGTCAGAGAAAATTATACAGGACGTAACCAATGTGGCAACCTGCCAACCTGCCAACGAGTGTTGGCAGGTTGGCAGGTTGAGTCGATGTCAGGTAGAGGGGCTTGACAAAACAGTCCTCGGCAAAGCACCACTTCCCTTTCTAGCATTAGATGCTGCTGTGCAAAATGTTCAAACAGGACCATCCAGAATAGAAAGAAGTTCGCCAATGGAACCAAGAAATGCAAATTAAAATCTTAAGAGTTAAACCAACGCCACATGTGTACAATGCAGAAATAAATATAGAAAACACACAACAACCGCACTGTACTTTCTGGTCATCATGTTGCTGTGTTGTTGCAACCTGGCCCTATTTGCGATCTTAGCGTGTTGTACGTTATTCGGTGATTTGGCATTTTCCCTATGCAAATTTGCAAGGCGTTAAGGCTTTTGCTCATTTTGGACCCAAAAGAAGACAAAGGATCAATAAGAAGGAAGAAGATGGTGGGTTTGTTTATAAGAAATGGATTGGTTATGGGGATGGAGGCAAGTGTTGGCAAGGGACAGGGAGGTGAATGAGGAAGGTGACTGGCTGAGGCCAGTTGAGACTGATTGTTGCAGGCCGGAGAGTGGAAGGGCTAGCTTATTAGAAGAGGTGGTGTGAGCTGATAAGGTGAGTCGGCAGAAAAGCAGACACTGGGGATCTTAGGCACAAGAAAAAAAACTGTTAATAATCAGCACAAGGAAAAACTCTAGCATATACGATAATTAGTGGCAAAGAGAGTAACTACCTCTGAATCTGGTAGAACAATCTGACAATGAGTGGATGGAAAGCCAGGGTTTTTATACTGCATGGTTGATGAGAAGATTGGAGACAGATGTTGAGCTGGAGCTGGAGCCAGGTGTGGGAAAGCCACACCCACGACAAACACACACACACATACACACACAAAAACACAGAAAAGGGAAGTGAAGACTAGAGGGAGACAGGGAAAGAACAGGGAAACACAAGGAAAACCTGGGTTGCAGTACAATAGTCTTTTTTGCTTAGGAATGTTATTAATTAGTGAAATAACCCAGAAGTCTCCAAGTTGCAGCCATAACAGCTGGTCGAATTCTCTAAATGGTAAGGGAAAGGTGCTTCCTCTCTTATTTCCTTTGGCATACAGTACATTGGACCATCTTTTACAAAAGGAAAGAAGATAATGCTGTCCCATAATTCTCTGCGACGGCAACGCTTAAAGCAATGCACAATTGTAGTTTCACCACGACAGACCCACGTAAATGTAGAAATAACAGAGCACCTATTTTGTACTTGTGACATGATCCAAAACTGACAGAAATCCTTGCGGGATTTGGCTGAGCTCCAAATCCATAAACATAGATTTATTCTCTTTCAAATCTCTCCAGGTAGGACTAATCTTTGAGAACAAGAATATTGAATTTACAATATTAACAATATAATTATTTATAGCATTTTTTTTTTTAAATCTTATTTTTCAACTTAACTAATGAACAAAAAAGGTCAAAAGTGCTCATGCCAGGAAACTCTATATACTTATGTCTGAATATAATTGGTTCTGGCCCCTTGCTCAATATCTTATTCTTATTTCATTATTATTTTAATGGCTCAACTTTCTCTGCTTGTATATTCCTTTCCTGCTATTTTATTAAACATTTCAATCCTGTTTGTTTTGTTTTTGTTTTTATTTTCAGCAATATCTATTTTGTTGTTACTTCCTATGAATAATTGATGGCTAAAAGTACCCTATTTATAAATTCAAAACATCCTGTCTTAGGAGGTGTGATTCTGTTTTGGACAACAAACCTTATGTGAATACGAGGCCTACAGCATTGAGTTTGTCACTGTACTTATTTTCCATGTATTATAAATAAATTTGGTTTTAAAAGAGCTTAGTTTAAGTGTAGACAGATTATCTTAGCAATGCGGTTGTCTTTATCTAAGTCCTTATGAATTCTCTTTACAACATGATGTTTCCCATCAAAGTCAAGAAAAAATGGTTAGGAAAGGACATTTTTTTGGCTTTTTCGACTACAGCCTTGGAGTCGCAGATGGAGCCATGATACAAGGCAAAAACCTTTTTTTTCTTTTCTTCACCTGTTAGATAGAAATGGGTTTTGTGATTCCTGCAGATGTCTATTGTCAGGAAGGAATGACGTAATGTTTGGAAGGTGAAACCAATGTCTAAAACTAAAATTTCATTAGATTGCGCCATTACGTTCTGCAGTTCTTATTTGCTGCAAAGTACTTCCTGTTTGCTTCACAGGGAGCGGCTGTGGCCAGTAAAAATATTGCATTCAAATGTTGGTTTAGCCCGAGCTAACATTTTATCCTTCTGGCCAGAAAAAAGGTATCGATGGGATCATGAAAATACCTTTGATATAACCCGCTGCTGTTTTATATTCATAACATAGGTTTTACACAAGTCCTCCAAACTAACCTATCCCGATCCTCTGACGTGACCCATAAGAGCGTACTGGAAGTAGGCGTACCGGACCTTTGTCGTCTTGGTTACATTAATAAACACACAGTTAAGGTTCTGGAATGGTCATGGTTTGGTAAGGTTTAGGGTAAGATCATGGTTTGGGTTAAATAAATTCTTTGTTAACGATGAAGGACCTTTGTCATCATAATAACAATAATAAACACACAGTTAATGTTGTAGAATGGTCATGGTCAATACTCAACAATGTTGACTGTCAGTTTGAAACAGGAAACAAACAGAGGTCTCCCGTGTCAAAGTTCAATGTTTTGCTAGCCCATCCAGTGGACTTTGTCGCTTTATATACTACGGTACCAGACTTTGACCTTTGCTCCCATCATAATTACTACAGCCGTTAGAGGTCGCCTAAAATGAAAATGTAATAGTGGCTTGTAATAATTTGCTTGCACAGATGACCTATAGTGTCATCTTTTATTTGTGGTAGGATTGTCTTGTTCTATATTGTTTATTCGTCTCAAAATATGCAAAAGAAAGGTAATGAGTTCATTTTTTTAATTATATGCAAATATTACTCATTTGCTTATTGTCAGTTTTATGTTTAATAAATGAACAATAATAAGCAATAATAACATGTTTAATTTTGAGTATCATGTTTTCAACCTCAAGCGAAGAGTGCTCTCGTCCAACTCTTTGACTTCACGTGGTCAGAAAAGACGGTCATTGTCTCCACTGTGTCTTCATTACAGAAATAAACCCTGAGTGTTACCCCCCTTCATTGTACTTTAACTTAGAACAACTAATGTCTTCTTTTGACTTTGTCCCATAAATCTTTCTTTGCATTTGCAGCCTGCCTATCTACCTTCATTGTAGCCTTCCTGGACCTGTACAACGATAAATGATTGTCCTGTTGGTTGTTTTTTTTTCCCCCTTGTACTACTACCTCTTTCTTTGACTCAATTTTGAACAGCCAATAAACCTGCAATAAAGCCATGCTTCCCCCCACTGTTTCTTCATTTAAAGTTTGTCTCAATTGTTTACAGACTAATACTGGAACTTAGGACACTATGATGAAAACCTGAACTTCATGTACCTTATCTTACACCAGCTCTGCACAAATACAAACACATCTCCTGTTTTTCACTCATTTTGCAGTTCTAAACACCACACCCAATACTCTACATTTGGCACAATCTTCATTGATTAAATCTCCTGTGTTCACATGGAAAACACGTCATTGACTCCGCATATGAGCAAACACCTGCTGCTTTTCAACTAGCAATCATAGCTTTAGCAATGAAAGGGCCAAAGGTGAGCTCTCCTGTGTTGGAGAACAATGGATGCCAATCATGATCGGATGATGAGGGAGGCAGGGATGAGAGTCAACCACCCACATTTTTTTATGTTCTTCATCTGCCACCATATTCTCCATTTCTCAACCCTATTGAGGAGTTTCTTTCAGCTTGGCGTTGGAAGGTATAGGAACGCAAGCCCCCATGAGCGAATACCCTTCGTACAAGCAGTGGAGGAAGTAGGTGGTGTTATGGCTGCTGAAGCATATCACAGCTGGATTCGTCATGCCAGTCGATACTTCCCCTGCTGCTTGGCCCGGATGAAAATGCCCTGTGATGTCTTTAGGTCCTGTGGCCAGACAGAAACGAAAGGCGGGGTGCAGCCTAATTTTCTTTTTCTTTATAATATATACAGAAGGCTTGTTTTCTCTTTTTTCTATTATTTGTTGTGTATGAAGAGAACTTAACAAATCCTACTGTGTTTCCTGAGATCTGTACAGTATTTCAGAATATTGTCTTTTCTTTGAGTATTTTGTTTGAGTCTGAAAACATAACAGTTTACAAGAGGCTAATCTACGTACAGTATGTAGTGTAACACTGAGAAAGCAAAAGGCTTACTGATGAGATTATCATAGTAGTTCTTTTGGCTAATCATAGTGTTCCATTAACCACATCAGTTTTCAATTGGTTCTTATAAATGTCTATTCATTTGATGGTGTGTGTGTTTCATTTGAAGACAAGTTTTCATTTTGAGGACATATTATTGTTGAGTTTTTTTTAATTTGTGTTCAGAGATTTAAGAAAATGAGCCATGCTTTCAGAAAACACGTGTAAGCAATTGATAAAAACCGTAATCATGCTTCAGTCCTGCTTCTTGACTTTACTTTTGGTTGAACTGCAACTTTAAGACAATAAAGTCATGGCTCCAACTGTGTTTCCTCATATAGAGTTGCTGCTGGCAGACTTCCTTCCTTTAATATCTGTCAAAGGGCCCTAGCAGCCCTGAGGTAGCCAGCAGCTAATATGAATGGAGACAGATACAGGGGCATGGTCTGAAATAGTCCACTGTGTATTACAACTCGGCGATGGGTGCACATCCACACACACACACACACAAACACACACGCTCACACAATGAAACACAGGTATGAGAGCCTTAAGAGAAGTCTGTGCTCTCTCCAACCTCATTACATCCACAGGCCACAGGTGGATATAGTGTCTCTTATATCCGCAGGGAGAGGTAGGCCTAAGAGCCTAAGAATGTATCAGTATGTGTGTGAAAAAGCATTTGTGAGAGCTTCGATTCCACATAGAGGAGCTCATGCATATACTTTATGCTACCATCATCTCTAAAACCTGCAAGTCATGAGAAATCAAACCACACATGCCAACTCATCAGAGCATCTTGTTGACATTCCTCATCTGAAAGCTACATGTTGGCCTCAGCTCTTTGATTCTCTCTTTCATTTCTCCACTCCACTTCCCTCTTCTCTTAGGTTTGCTTAAGCTAACTTAGGGTCACTTCAATTTAGCTTCTTGCCCTGAGCATCTGAAAGCTACAGTGCTAAGGTAAATCGATCCAGTGCTTCCACATCCATATAGCTGTGTGTGTGTGTGTGTGTGTGTGTGTGTGTGTGTGTGTGTGTGTGAATGTGTGTATGTGCATTCATTTTTGTGCATGTGGCAGATATTTATGAGGTTATATTGGACTTGGAGGTCAGTGGCCAAATGGAAATCAAAAGTCAAATGCTCCATGTTTTACTTGTGAGTGAGAATATATGAGCGAAGGAGAAAAAGGATGGAAAGAGAGACGGACAGAAAGAGTGTGTGAGTGTGTGTATGTGCGTTTGTGAGGTCCAATCTCAAACCAACTAAGCCTCTCGGCACTTGATTAAGTGCCCACTTAGATTGTCTTTTGAAAAGTGGACACTTGTGCTGAAGTTGTGGTTGGCTATTCACAAGATTTGAAACAAGGTGTGTTTAAATCTCCAGTTTGCCAACAGTTGCTACACAACACTCTTTTCATTAACAATTGGAGTTTCTACGGTGTTAAGGCTGTAGTCGATTGATTAGCTTCCTGTGGATCACTTAGCCACTTGGCAACTTGCAATTGAAATGCACATTGAATTCTTCACCTGGCAACAAAGTCATCGGGTAAGCAAAGTAGTTGGTTCGAGACTTAACCAGAAAGAGAAAAGAGAGGGAAGCCGTGGACGTGTAAGAAAAGCAGACTACAAATAATTTAAGATGTTTTTTGTTTGTTTCCGCTTTCTTGACTCTCCAATTCGCCTCAATGAAGAAAAGGCTTTCCTGCCCAAACAAGACTATCAGTGTCTCCCTCTCTTTCTTTCCCTTTAACACTGATATGGTTCTCTGGTTCCCAATCAAATGCTCACTTCATTAGCCCTCTTCTCTGCTCTCCTTATTGGCCCTTGGAAAAGAAGGGCAGACAAACACACACACACACACACGCACACGAACACACACAGACACTCAGAGGGGGACTTACACACTCACACCCCACAGCCCAGTCAACCCCCAAATACACACACAATCTCACACTTACACACAGGCAAACACACAGAGTGGTTCTGACTTTAAATAATGAGAGAGCTGTCACATCAGATCAGTGTCTGTGTTGCGGCATGGCCTGGTGGTCAGCAGGACGGATGGGAGTAACCACCAGTGGCTGACACCCTCTGGACACATAGGGAAGGAAGAGGAGGGAGGGGGGATGAGGTGGAGTGGTGTCTGGAGAGAGAGAGAACGATGGAGCATCCAAAGCTTGGAGGGCTAAATGGAAGCGAAAGAGGAGTGGTAGACATGGGGGGGAGGTGTTGGGAAAGGACTAAGGTTTCAGAGGAGAAGAGACAACAAGACAAGAGAGGAGAAGAGAAGGAAAGATAAGGGAAAGAACGATGCCAACAAGAGAACAAGAGATTAAAAAGAGGTGGAGAGGAGAGAATAAAAAAAGAATAAGGTGAGAAGAAAAAGGGAAAGGAAAGGAGAGAAAACAAGAGGAATGAAAGGGAAAGGAGTAAAATGAAAGGAGAGGAGATGAAAGCAAAGGAAATGAGAAGAGATGAAAAGAAAGAAGAGAAAAGTGGAAAGAAAAGAAAAGGAGAGGGAATGAGACAGGAGAAATGTAAAGGGAAAAACAGATAGAAGTTGGGGAGGGAAAAGAGGAGAAACAAGCGGAAAAGGAAGGTAAATAGAAAGTAATTGAGGTGAAGAGAAAAAAAGAAAAGAAAGGAAAGGAGAGGAGGAGAGAGGAGAGAAAAAGAAAATGAAGAGGGAGAATGAGGGCATTGAAAGGAAAACAGAGAAAAACTAAGAGGTAAAGAACAGATAACAGAAGAGGTGAGAAGAGGCAAATAGAGGGAAGATGGTGGTAAAAGCTATTTCCATCCAAATAATGGCGCGAAGCAATCCCCTCAAGACAATAGAAGGAGAGGAGATAGAGAGGAGGAACACAGGAATGAAAATCTAGCTGTTTGTCCGGTACAGGTCAGAAATTATTAGCGTCAATGCAGCCTACTGAGGCCTCAACTTCCCCGTCTCTTTCTTCCATTTCTCTCTACCTCTCTCGCTACTGTATTTTGTGCTGATAATGAAGAATGACAAAAGAATAAACAGGTGAATTAAAAGCTGATTTAAATGTATTGTCTGAATTGGAATCAATAACACATCTCAGATGATCCACTTAAAGACTGTGCCATCTTCTTCAGTCTAGACAAACTTTTAAATGAAGTATCATGAGGTCTACTTGTGTTTCTAATACCCAAGTAAATAAATTCTCTTATATTTCTTAACTGCCTTCAAGAACGCCTGCAGCACAAAGATTTGTATACACCCGACTTTTCTCTTCTTTTCCCTAGTGTAACCCTTTCCCCACACAGCCTCCAGTTTAGCACCCCACCCCCCACCTCGCTAAACTCATCATCTTTATTCAACATGGCCCCTGGTAAGCATTTTAAGTCGGCTTAGCTTGTCAGAAAACTTCCATTTTTTGGAGTGTTGACTCTCTCTCTCTCCCTCTTTCTGGCTCAGTCTCTCTCTCTTCATCATCATCTCTTCACGCCGACGTTACACACAAATCAGCAGACACGCACACACAAACACAGAAATGCTAGCTTAATGCCTGGTTGCATGAAGAATATCTGAATAACTATAGTATTATTCAGCAATGTAATTTTGCCAGTCAAATCAATCTACACAAATTCAACACAGAGATAAATCTTAGCCTTATCTACCTAATTACAACACAGACACACATACCCTCACACACACACACAAACGTACAGGTACGTCTATCCCTCTAACCCCTGAGGGCTGTGAGATGGTGGCCAATAATGGAAATGGACGGCACCGTTTTCCCCAATAAAATCACAAATAAGCATATTCCCCTGACAGTCTGGAGGGACTCTGCGAGAGATGTCCAGTAATATTACTATCACTGTGTGCGTGCACTGTGTGTCTGTGTGTGTGTGTGTCAGTGTGTGTATGTGAACATAAATACTTTTTGGCTCATGGGTGGATGGGGGATCTCCACGGTGATTTGTTTGCCTGGATTAAATG